>NC_064852.1:74092829-74210329 GCF_024139225.1 Suncus etruscus | reverse complement strand
CCAAGATCTTGTTTAATTTTCTTTGCCCTTTGCCACTTCCCTGTCCCCCAACCTCCTCCAGTTTTGTTTTGTCTGTTGTTTTTGGGCCACACCCAACTGTTATCAGGGTTTATTCCTGGCTCTGGTTCCTAGATATCTCCTGGCAGGGGAGGGGAACAATACATGTAATGCTCAGGATCAAACTTCTGTTGACTATGTGCAAGTCAAGTTAAGCTCCTTACCTGTTGTATTATCTATCTGGCTTCCTCCTTCAGTTTATCTCTTTAGGTTTTTTTTCTTGAGCTTAGAAATAGGCTTAATAGAAATGTCTGTGACCTTTCTTAGTGTTAATTATGAGGTTGGGAAAAGTTACTTAAGTCAGCCTTCTAGTGCAAATATTCTGCACTATAGAACTGAGGGCTACAATTCTGCAAAGCTATGGATGCAACATCAGTTCCAAGCCCACTGCCCTTAAAAAACTCTGACTTTCAGAAGATTGGTTTGTTGTTTTTTGTAGTGAAATGCAGTTGCTGGTTATCTTTTGGTAATAGTTTATCATTTTTCAGATTATGGAAAAGCTATATTTATATGATTAGAAATGTCATGAAAAGCTATATTTATATGATTAGAAATGTCATGAGCACCCCTGATCTTTATCAGAGCATACTTTTTCTAGAATTTCCTGGTTGTTAACATCCCTGCCCTTTCGATAGGGAGATGGTACTATGGATTGAAGCATGCTTTACACGTTGGAGTTCTGGGTTCAATTCCTGGCACCACATATCTATCAGCAGTGGCCCTTGAGAATTAACCTGAGAGTAGTACCTGAATACTGCCAGCTGTGGTCCAGACACCAAAGAGAAAACTTGGTGTCAGAGAAGGTGTGTGAGATGGATCACAGAACTGAAATACTTGCATGTAAGAGCCATCGGTTGATACGTGACACTTCCTGTTTCATAGTGGGTTACATCAAAGTGGAAGTAGCTGCTAAGTACTGCCCCAAAATACAATATATATGCATTATTTGGAGATAATTACTATATCACTGATTGGATTTTCTCTGTAACATGAATCTAAAATGGCTATATTTTAGTTATTCTCTTTGGATTTATTGAATTTTCACCTACAAACAGTAATCAGTCTTCATCGTAGATGCTGTGGATAGATCTTATTTTTCTTACACTCTGGTACTGTGCTTATCTTTCATTGTCTTTTATACATGCTGGACGTTAAATTACTTTGACTAGGGCTGGAGCAATAGTACAGTGGGTTGGGCACTTGCTTGTATATAGCTAGCATGGATTTTATCTACAGCATTCTATGAGGTCTGGGAATTGAGCATCACTGAGAATGATTTCCATGAAGAGCCAGGGAGAGAGCATTAAACACCAAGCATCACTGATGGTGACTCAAAAACCAAAACAAACAACAAAACCCCAAAATAAGCCCCCCCAAACAAAAACAAAACTTCCAACCAACCCTTGATTAATTTCCAGTTTTGTCAGACATTGATATTGAGAGTAATCTGTTGAATGTGAGTTCTTTATAAACCTGACCCTTAGAAATGTTTCTGCTCTTTATCTTTTGATTTTTTGTGAGAGTTATTGTGCCACATCCAGCAATGCTCAGGGACTACTCCCAATTTTTGTGGTGGTGCTTAGGGGACCATATGCAGTATTGAGGATTAAACTAGAGTCATCCACATGCATGGCAAGTACTTGTACTTTTTTTTTTTTTTTTTGGTTTGTTTTTATATTGGGGCCACATCTAGAACTGTGCCTAGAGCTTACTTCTAGCTCTGTGCTCAAGGGATAACAACTTTTGGTGGAACTCAGAGGACACTATGTGGTGGCTGGGATTGAACCCAGTGGGTTGCATGCCAGGCATATGATTTAAATCAATTTACTGTCTCTTTAGTCCAATCTTTGTACTATCTTCCAGCCTTTCTTTTGTTCTATGTCTGTATTTCAAGAAGACTGTCAAATGTCTTTCTAGAATCTAGACATGTATGTTTCTTTGAACCACTTATTTCAGAATTTTACTAAAAATGGAAATTAGGTTAACCTTATTTGACTTGCTGTTAGGATTGGGGAACATAGGGAGTATCACTTCCTAAGTGTTTAAAATATGTTTTCAGATAATGCCTAGAACTATATGATCAATATTTATGGGCTGATATTTCCCCTCATTTAAATTTTCCACAGTACCTACTGATTACTTAATTTCTTTTCCATTTAAGTTTTGGAATTTTTGTTTCTTTGTGGTGCAGGGGATTGATTCCAGGCCTTCACATAGGCAAGGCAAGTGCTGTGCTTCTGAGCCACATCTCTGGCTATTGGATTTTTATAAATAGTTTCCTTTTCTCTTTCCTTGTCTCCATTCTCCACAATCTTAACTTGTCCTGCATCATCCAGTAATGTAGCCCTTACTCTTAGTCTACAGGCATGTGTGTCTCTGTGTGTGTGTGTGTGTGTGTGTGTGTGTGCATATGCACACATGCACGTATTGTGTAGGATTTTGGGGTTACATTACATCCAATGGTACTCAGGGGGTAATCTTGGCACAGTGTTCAGGGGTTGCTCTAGTTTTTCTTAGGGAACCATGTGGTGTCAGGTATTAAATTCAGTGCTCCAGAAGCACAGCATGTTTAAAACCCTTTGAGCTATCTCCTAGCCCCCTTTATAGGGATTTTATTGACAAAGAATCACCTGACTTGGAGTTAAAACACAGAACAAGAAATGCTGACGCTTGAATAGAAAGTAAGATCCACTCTTCTGGGACCTGAGAAGAGCCTTAAGGAGTGACGTGGTCATGATTTAACTAGTCAGACTGGCTTTTGCTGTTGCTGGGTTATGCATGTATGTTTGTGGCCCTGTCTGCTGCTAGCAATGAGTCATCGTGCAAATAAATATTAATAGTTTATGTGTAGAGTATTTTAAAAATAAAATTCTATGTGCATTGCGCTAAGAGATAATAAGTTCTAGAAGCAAAATAAGTTCTTAATTTGGCAATTTTGATGTGATTCTGCATAGTACTACTAATTAGCTTATTCAATTATATACTATAGGTGAAAAGTTATGTTTGCCAAGATTTTCCATATTTGAATGTTGACGATCTGCTTTAGCTTTTATAAATACTGCTCAGAGGAATTTCTCATTTAATAGACAATTTCAGAAGTTACTCATAGTTCAGACAAGTTGAATATTGGGAAGTATTTAAAAAAATAATGTATAATTTCAGGAATTTCAGTATCTTATCCCCAAGCTCCATATAGTGGACGTAATTTTGAAACAGGAGCCCATAGTACTTAACCCAAGTATTATGTATGATTTGTAATGTTATCGTTATACAAACTGAGATTAGAAACCATTAAAGTAGTTTAACATTGCCGTCTATGACTGAACATGTGATCAGTGTTTCCAACTCACTGTACAGATCACTTTGCAGTTGGTCTGTTACTTATGCTAAGTATAACAGCAAAGTATTAGTTTGGGTGAGATAGTCATGACTTTTCATACTTGGCCGTATTAGGCTTTTTTTTGGTAAATATTTTGAAGTTAGAGGAGATTTGATTTATTACCTGATAAGATATAATTTTATTTGTACCATGGGAATGGGTATGAGAGCTACATTCAAAGTTTTATCTACAAGTTGTTCAAGCTACAGAATTTTAAACAGTCTATTGTTTCTTTGAACTTTCTGGACATTTCATTGTAAGCTTCTGTTAATAGACTCTTTCTTAATCAGCCATATGTACCCTTGACCTTGAATCCCATCAATTGCTCACCATTATATACAGAAATTTGTAACTACTCAGGTAATTTCTTTTCTCTTCTCCCCTCCCCTCCCCTCCCCTCTTTCCTCCCTCCCCTTCCCTCCCCCCCCACGGCTCTCTTCCCCTCCCCTCCCTTCCCCCTTTCTTTCCATGTCATTTTAACATATGTTTTTGAGGGGGTCCCAAAGGTCCACTCTGGGCCCTAGGTTCATTTTTTTTTCTTCCCTAGGTTGAAACTCTCTTTAAAATTTTTTTTATTTTGCATCAACATGAGATGCAGTTACAAAGTTGTTCATGATTGAGTCTTAGTTATACACTTTCCAGCACCCATCCCTTCACCAGTACATATTTCCTGCCAATGTTCACAGTTTGCTTTAGTTCTTCCCCTAGAAGGACTATGCCTGCCTTTATGGCAGACATTTTTCTTCTCTCTCTCTCTCTCTCTCTCTCTCTCTCTCTCTCTCTCTCTCTCTCTCTCTCTCTCTCTCTCTCTCTCACTCTTTATCTCTCTCTCTTTCCTTCTCTCCTTTCCTCTCTCTCCCTCCCTCCCTCTGTCTCCCTCTCTTCCTCCCTCCTTTCCTTCTAGACACTGGTTTACAATATTTTTACCTAAGGATTATCATGCATATCACTTTATCTCCTTTCAGCCGCAGTTCTTGTCCAGAGTGATCATTTTCAACTATCATTGTCATCATAGTGGTCTCTTCTATGCCCTAACTGCACCCCCTGACTTTTGTAGCAAGGTTCCTACCATAGACCAACCCTCCTTGTCCTCATATCTATTATCTTTGGGTATTATTCAGGCAGATTTTTTTTTTTTTTTTTTGGATTTTGGGCCACACCTGGTGGTGCTCAGGAGTTACTCCTGGCTTTCTGCTCAGAAATCACTCCTGGCAGGCACAGGGGACCAAATGGGATACCAGAATTCGAACCACCTTTGGTCCTGTGTCGGCCGCTTGCAAGGTAAATGCCCTAACTCTGTGCTATCTCTCTGGCAACTAATTCAGGCAGATTTTTAAGATACGTAGCAGCATCCTTTGAATCTTTTCCATGTCCTCTAATACTCTTCTATATACTATTCCAGTCTTTCTCTGCTCAAGAAACTGCCCCAAATTTAGGGGCATAAAGTGACAACCATTTCATTATGCTTCTAGTCGAGTCAGGGATTTAGAAAGTCCCCAGCAAAGTCAGCCTAAATGTGTTCTACCATGTCTGGGACTTTAGTTGGGAATGCTACAGGTGGTGGCTGAAATTCTCTGAAGGCTCATTCATGCTCATGTCCACTAAGTGATGGGTGTTTGCTGGGAGCTTAGCTGGGGTTGTCAGCTGAAACACTTCAGAGTATGGCCACTGAGTTCCATGAGCAAATATCTCAGGGCATGGGAGTTGGAAGCTCCTAATTTCTTATAACAAGACTTCATCCTAGAAGTGGTTGTTTATACGTCACCAATATTTTGTTGGTGGAGCTTTCACAGAGCTCAGTTACTGGGAAGTGGATAGACCACCCTTTCCTCTCCTGTCTTCCCTTTCTGTTCCCAGAGTTATGGTGACCACAGTTTTCACACAGGTTGTGTTGTGTACATGTTTGTGATTCTCAGTAGGGTCAATAAATAAATTTTAAACCTCTTGAAGGTTAAAAATATATATTATTTTTGGGGTCCTCCCAAACAGTACGACGAGACTTGGAGACCATACCTGGTTACACTCTGTCAACTGGGCCAGTCTTTCAGTGCTAGGAACCAGTGTTACTATACTCTATAATGCCAGACGACTACCAGAGCAATCCTGATGTTCAGCTCAGGGGTCCTCTAGTGCTATATCTGATAATACTCAGGAGACCATTTGGTACCAGGGATCAAGCCCCTGTAGTCACTCTACCATAACCTTGTTATTTTGATAGTATCCTAGCACATAGGTTCTGTCAAGTGAAAATTCAATATGCAAGTGAGTCAAATTTGGGACCCAGATGGGTTGAAACTTGGCAGTGACTAATTAGACAATTTTAATGAGAAGATTAATTTTTTCTTTTAATGCAGATTGTTTCCTTTTACTACAGATTGTTTAGTTAAAAAATTGGCTTTGTGTTATAAAAGATAACTTCTAAACTTTTTTCTCTTCCGTAGTTATAAAATTATGAGAGAGTAGCCTTTTTGATATCCACATCTTTTTCCAACTCAATGCCTGCTGCTAATGCCTTATTGTCTGCACTATAGGTGAGATATATTTCTGGGTTAATTTAGGCTGGGGATGTAGCTCAGTGGTAGAACTTTGGTCTTGAATCTTATTAAGGCCCTGGCTTCAAATCCTAGGATCAAGGAAAGAGAGGGACTAATAAATTTGTCAATTTTGCAAGTCATTCAGCATTAGGATTAAAGGCTATAAAGGTTTGAATAAAACCCATGTGTTACAGACTGAGTTTGCTTGGTAAAATTTTTTTCTAAGTGACTGTGTAATGAATTGAAAACATTTTTGGGGGGGTCAAAAACCCCTTTCTAGGGGCTAGAGCAGTGGTGCAAGTGGTAGGATCTTTGCCTTGCATGTGCTGACCTAGGACGAACCTCGGTTTGATCTCCCATCGTCTCATATGGTCCCCCAAGCCAGGAGCGATTTCTGAGCCCATAGCCAGGACTAACCCCTGAGCGTCACCGTGTGTGGCCCCAACCCAAAACAACAACAAAAACCTCTTTCTAAATTTGATATTTGCAGTGCTAAAATTGAACCTAGAACCCCACACATAGAAGACACATTGTGCTTTACTACTAAACAATATCCTGTCCCTTGCTTATTCATTCTGTTTCATTTTTGGAATACACTCCTTGGGAGTGCCCAGGGGCTACTCCCAGTTCTGTAGATTGGGGAGGGGGGTTAACTCTTAGTTGTACTCTTTACTCCAGTGACCATGTGATTGATAGCAGTGATCAAACTTGGGCCTCCTGCATGCAAAACATGCATGCTAGTCTGTTGAGTTACCCTATGGCTCATTGTTTATTCTTTTTGATACCTTCCCTGAAGGCTTAGCTTGTTTTTATTTTTGTTTTTGAGCCACAACTGGGAGTGCTCACGGGTCACTCCTGACTTCATAACTGTGCTCAGGTAGCACTCCTAGCCATCCTCTGGGAACTCCATCCTGGACCAGCTGTACCATCTCTCTTGACCCTCTAACTCAAACTCCTTTAATAATAAACATCAATTTCACTATATAATATCTTGCTATCTTTCTTCATCTTTGGAGATTCTGGGTCCCCATAGGAGAAGTGGAATCAACTAATCTTTCTTCCCCGTTAAATTTTTTTTTTTGAGATATATCACTCACTAAGGTACACAGTTTTTAAGTACACAGCTCTGAATGTTTCTAGCTGTATTCATGTGGAGAAAGAAGAGTCAAACAGATGAAGATAGGAAACATTTTCATTAACCCCCGCAGGGTATTTAAGCTTATACTTAAATTCTTTCTGGAACAATTTGGGTGGGTGAGTAAATTAGTGGATTCTCTCCAGCTCCCTGCTATTGTTCTGTAAGTAAGGTTGAGTTTTGCAAAGCAAAAAAGTGTGGTGTTGCTATATTAAGAAGGGTCATGCCAGAGGAGATGGTTGTTGAATGTGAGCACAACAAGACTGGTATGGGAGAAACAAGGGGGAAAATAATAAGAGTCATTTGGGGAAGACTTTTAGCCAAGAAGAGTTGGTCATTTCAGAGAACATTGAGCTTAGTTTGTTATTGCCAATGTAACAAATGATCCCAAACCTGCTATCCTTAAACAACACAAACATATTCTCTTATGTGCTGAGAGGAGTGTTCATTTCCTTTGAATTCTGGCTCCTTTCCACCATCTTTATTGAATGTCACTTCAGTTTCCGTTTTTGCTGTTGTGTTACCTTCTCCTCTTCTAATTATACCCCCCACAGCCTGCCTTTCAAAGGACACCACCTCTATATCCCAGACCAGCCTCCCCATCTCCAGTTTCCTTCATTTAATCAAATTTGCCACATTCACAGTCTCAGCAGGGAGGAGGATGTGGATACTTAAATTTCTGTTCCTTTAGTATCCTCACAAAAGCAAGATTTAAAAATCAGATTAATTTTTCCTTTTTGAATATTAGATTAATTTTCCTAAAACATAAGATTGTACCTTTTATTCCCTTGCTCACATGTCTTTGGTGACTCCCTATTTTAGCTAATCAAATTAATATGACCTAGATAGACCCTTGAATTACTGTTTCACTTATTTAAAATAAAAATTTTACTTTAAATATTTTTTCTCACATGCAGCAGCCCCTTTTGATCTGGGTCGTTGTCCTGATATATGCCCATCACCTGAACTTCCTGTAAGGCCTTCCTGGTAGCATTTCCCAGGTCAGCTGGATCAGTTTTCTCAGACTTCCCTGGCAGATTAGTAAAAGCTTTGTGGTTTGAAGCAATAGGCTTTTGGGTGAGGGACTCAATGGTAGAGCAATTCATTACAGGCTTGTGACCCAGGGTTTGATCCCCAAGACCAGCTCATAGCCAAGTGCCTTCCTAGTGGCACTTTGTAATAATTCCTGGTACCCAGAGACCAGTATAACTAAGAATGCCACCTCTGGTTATTGTAACAATAAAAGTGACAGAAGGAAGGGAAGAGTGGGATAGAAACTTAAAAAAAAAATTAGGCAAAACAATAAAACTGTCTCCTTTTCCTATTGTGAAAACCAGAATCTGAAATCAAGTCAGAATCTGGTAAGTTCCCTTTGATATCTCTCAGATATTACCCTTTCTTGACTCTTCCAGCCTCTGTTGGTCTTTCTTGGCTTGCAGGTTTGTAACTCAAATCTCTGCTTCCATCTCTGCACAAACTTATCTTTTCTCTTCAACTCCTGTTTTCTTATAAGTAAACTTGTCTTTGAGTTTAGGAACCACTTGGGTAATTCTGGTAAGTTTTTGTCTCAATATTCATCAGTGAATTTCATCCAAAAAGACACTTTTTTATGTAAAAATCATATTTACAAGTTCTAGAGGTTTACATGTAGATATATCTTTTGTGGACCAACATTGACTTGTTACTGTACCTCAACTAGTAGTTTGTTTTTTTCTTTCTATATTACTGGCTTAACTGTACAATTTGAAACTCAATTGATTTTATTTATATATTTATTTAATTTAATTTTATTTGGGGAGAGAGATTTTGGGCTTTACTTATTAATGCTCAGAGTTTACTCCTGGCTCTGTATTCAGGGATACTTACCTTCTTGTGATCAGAGTATCATAGCAGAGCTGGGTTGGCTGTGCACAATACAAGCTTCTTACCCTTTGTACTAGTACTTTGGCCCTTCTGCCCTATTATTTTGCCTTTTCTTTGCTCAAGAGTGTTTTCTGTGTTTTTGGCTAGACTATTACCCCTTGTTGGCAAGACTTCTTTGCTGTACAACCCTTTGCTCTTTGAATGTGGTGAGCTACATAGTGTTAAAAAAGTAAAGTTGTTTTTTTTTTTTTGTTTGTTTGTTTTTTTTTTTTTTTGTTTTTTTTTTTTGTTTTTGGGCCACACCAGGCGGTGCTCAGGGGTTACTCCTGGCTGTTTGCTCAGAAATAGCTCCTGGCAGGCACGGGGGACCATATGGGACACCGGGATTTGAACCAACCACTGTAGGTCCTGGATCAGCTGCTTGTAAGGCAAATACCACTGTGCTATCTCTCCAGGCCCAGATTTATTTATTTATTTTTTTTTTTATAAAACAAGTGCTGGAAAGATAGTCCAGAAGTTATAGTGCTTACCTTTCTTGCTACTAATTCCAGTTTGATCTCTCATGCTGTATATGGTTCCCCAAGTGCCACCAGGAATGATCACTGATGAGAGCCAGGAGTAAGCACTGAAAACAGTTGGAAGATAGCCCTCCCAAATAAAATAAAACAAAGCACAGAGGGTATGGTAAACCTGAGGCTGGCTCAGAAATAGAGTGCCTGCCTTGCAAGTGTGAGGCCTGAGTTTGATTCCTTTCTTTTTCTCTCTTGCTGTCAATGAAGTGCCCGTGACATTGCTCTTTGACATTGCTGGCATCACAGGAAGTGTGCAAAGTATTATAACCCAAGTATATAACCCTTGGTCATGGTCATCAGGACCAAAGGTGGAAGTGTGTGTGTGTGTGTGTGTGTGTGTGTGTGTGTGTGTGTGTGTGTGTGTACATGCATTAGAGTATAGCAAGTGTTCTTTTTCACAGTAATTTCTGGTACTATTAGGAAGTTTGACTAGTTGGAAGGGAGTGAGTGTGGCTGATCATGGGATGCAGAGCTGAACTAGAGCAGTGCAGAGCAATTGACCGGGAAGGGCAGGGCTAGTTGGGACAGTAGGTTTGGAGGCATGCCAGTCAAAGCTTGGAGCATTGGGTTGGAAATATGTCTTACCTCTCTTGGAAGTCTTTATCTTCACTATGAATTTTAGATAGGTCCTTGGACTTGATCTTGATCTCCCTCCAATTTTGCTTCCCCCTGAGATGTTTCATTGTCTGTCTGCCCTCTAGCCTGGCTCTCCTTGTCTTGCCCTGTAAGCACAGTGTAAGCACAGCTGCTCTAAAATTTAGCAGTGAGCTTAGGTCTTTGGCTGTTTCTCAGGCTTTTGCTTTCCGTTTTTACTCCTACTTGGCTTGATTTCAAGGTTATCTGATAATATTTTCTTTCTTTCTTTCTTTCTTTCTTCTTTCTTTCTTTTTCTTCTTTTCTTTCTTTCTTTTCTTTCTTTCTTTCTTCTTTCTTTCTTTTTTCTTTCTTTCTTTTCTTCTCTTTCTTCTTTCTTTCCTTTTCTCTTCTTTCTTCTTTCTTTCTCTTCCTTCCTTCCTTCCTTCCTTCCTTCCTTCCTTCCTCCTTCCTTCCTTCCTTCCTTCCTTCCTTCCTTCTTCCTTCCTTCCTTCCTTCCTTCCTTCCTTCCTTCCTTCTTCTTTCCTCTCTCACTCCTTCCCTCCCTCTCTCCTTCCCTCCTCCCTCCCTTCCTTCTTCCCTCCTTCCCTCCTCTGTTATGCTTATTTGAATAGATGCTGCTAGTCTAAACCTCTTAAAATTAAAGTGATTTTTTTTTTTTGTACTAAGCATTTGAAGATGACTGATTTCCAGCTTTATTGGTGTTTTCAAGCTGGTGATAACATTCATGTTGAGTTTATTATGTCCATGAACCCAGTAGAATTGCTGGAGTCTGTGAAATGTAGCTGTCGCCTTCAGTGACAGCAGTCTATAGCAAGGTTGTTCCATAAGGTACATGTTAATCCTCCCTTGATAGTACCTTAGAAAGGAATTCAAAGTCTGTTCTGCCATGGGTAAGAATGGCTGATGGTGTCAGATCGAAGTGTGTTTGAATTGCATTCTGCCCCTGTGCAGCTTTGCTATATTACAGAAGTATTTACTTCTCCGAACCTTATTTTTTTTCATGTACAAAATAAGGAATTTTCTATTGATGTATTATACATTTCATTGTTATGTATGTGGGGAAGATTAAGTGTGGTAACATGCAGGCAGATTCTACCATAATCAAAGTCTAGTACCTGGGAAGTGTTAAAAAAATTCTCACAGTTATTATTTATTTTCAGCGAAAACCAGGGCACTAAAAAATCATGGAATATTTTCAATTCACCCACATTAAGATTATAATTTTTAAGATTTAGTGAAAGGATTATTAGTTTTTTGGGTGAATATGTCCTTCAATACAATTTCCCTTGTATTTATTTGGTTAGTTTGTAGAGAGAGAAATGACATGAATGAAAATACTGACTTTATTGCTAATCTGGAGCATTTATTATGGTGTTTTTTTGGGGTGGAGTGGGGTCACACCTGGCTGTGTTCAGGGGTTACTCCTGGCTCTGTGCTCAGAAATTGTGCCTGGCAGGCTAGGGGGACCATATGGGATGTCAGAATTCAAACCATTGTCCAGCAAATCCTTAGCTTTTTTTTTTTTTTTTTTTTTTTTTGGTGTTGTTGGGGTGTTTTTGAAGGTTGTGATAGGGAGATAGGAAATGGAATTGAGTAAATCAGGTTGTCACCTGACCTTGAGAATTGTGTCTTGACTATATATTCAAGATGTTTTGCAGAGTTCATGAACTACAGAGTTCCCTTATGTTGGGACACATGTTCTTATAGTCGAGAGAAACTTCAAAATAAGGGCTTAAGGACAAGAGGTTGAATAGAATGAAAGAACTTCTCTATGGAGTTTTCTGTCTGAGTGCAAACTTCTGGAGGGGAGGACTTGAATGCACTTTCATTATGTCCCAAGTACTTAAGCTCAGTACATTCTGATCAGGTGCAGGTTTGATTGTGGGAAGCAACGGCAGGGAACTTGGGCTTAAAACATTGGCTTTCAGTGCTTGTGTATGTACCCATGTGGGTTTGCTAGTATCAGTTGCAATTTCTTTCTTGTTTGGCCTTTTCTTGAATCAATAAAATAAGTGGAGGGGAACTCACCTACTTGCTGTGCAAGGCCTGGAAATAATAGCACCTGAGGCCTTGTGCACACTCACTCATATATTACCTTTTTATGAGCAGTGGTTATAAGGGAGAGAAGCTTGGAATGTCCTCAAGGACCTGGTTGATGTCTGGGTTTAGAGATTAGGGTGATCTTTATCCTTAAACTAAGGATAACATAAACTGCCTTAAACTAAGGCAGTCTTGTGAATACTGGGCTGTTGTCTTGTCCCCAGAAGACTCTAGGTAACTATGGCCATTTACTTCTTTATACAATTTCCCTAAGGAAATTTTTGGGGCCTTCTTTTTCTACCTTTGTTCCTCTACCAAGAGAGGGTCAGGACAAGTTCTTCCTCCCATCCATATCCCACCTTCATTCTCTCACAGAAGAATCAGGCTAGGCTTTGAACTATCTAATGACTCTAATGATGGATCAGGGTTTCTAGTGAGTTGGTCTTATACCTCCCTGTTAGATCAACGGGGTTCAACTCTATTCAGTATATGCTTGCTATTCATTGGTCAGAAGCATCTTTGGAGGGAAGCATCCTTTGGATTGGTGCCTTAGACAGCCTATTCTCCACCTCCAGTGTGGTCTGAAGCTTGCTATTAAAGACCCCCGAACCTCAGGGAAAACCACTAGTGGTTTTGGTTTTCCACCACTGAGATATCAGCCTTTTTGAGGGGGGTTTGAGTCACACCCAGTGGCGCTGAGCGGTTAACTCCTGGCTCTGTGCTCAGAATGGGGACCATATGGGATGCAGGGAATCCGGGTTTGGCTGTGTGCAAGGCAAAAGCCCTACTGCTGTACTATCACTCTGGCCCCAGCTATCTGCTTCTTAGGAGTGGAAGGCTTGTGTGTGTGGGAGTTCCTAACTCTGTGTGGATTATTTCCTGCGTCAGCATTTGCTTCCAGACCTGTCTCTCCAATGCTCTGGACCTGGGGCAAGAGGTTTCTGTTAAACTGGTGCTTAAAGCAGGGACTCTGCTGATGACTGGTGAGTCTGATAATTCAGTGGCTTTTAAAGTATATTTCACCATCATAGATTTTTAAATTACTGTCTATTTGGTTCAAAGTTGTGACAATGGGTTGGTTTTTGGTTGAGGGACCCTGGCTCTTCCTCACAGAAATTGCTACCTTCTTTCTTTCAACAGTCAAGATTAAACATACTGATGTAGTAATTTATGCATTGGTAGCTCTGGTAGTGGTCCTCCTTGTTATTATAGTTCATTTGTATCATGAGATGCGAAAAATGCAAGCTGGATACTCTTAATATCTCACTAAAAGTTTCTGAAATGCTTTTAATTGTTCTGAAGAGCCTCCTATTGTTTCTAAAAGACTTATTCAGTTAGAATCTCCCTCTTTCTCCTGTTGTACATCTTTCACAGTCAACTATAAGTAGAACATGACTTACTCTTGGCTTTATGTTCAGGGATCACTCCTGATGGTGCCTGGATTAATGTGCTAGGGATTGAGCAAGGGGCTGAAGTATGCAAGACAAGTGACTTAACTCCCTTTACTATCTCTGTGGCCCTGCACAGCTTTTGCTAAGTACCAAACTAAAACCCTAGTTATTTAATGTTCAACTTTGTGGGGTTTTTTAGTTTGTTTGTTTGTTTTGTTTTGTTTTGGTTTGGTTTGGTTTTTTGGCCACACTGGTGACGCTCAGGGGTTACTCCTGCCTATGTGCTCAGAAATTGCTCCTGGCTCCATGCCACCACTCCGGCCCCTGTAATGTTCAACTTTAAAGTCTCTTGTTTGATCTTGAAAAATAGAAGCCGGGCCGGAGAGATAGCATGGAAGTAAGGCATTTGCCTTGCGTGCAGAAGGTTGGTGGTTTGAATCCTGGCATCCCATATGGTCCCCTGTACCTGCCAGGGGCAATTTCTGAGCATAGAGCCAGGAGTAACCCCGGAGCATCACTGGATGCGACCCAAAAACAAAACAAAAGGCCAATGGAGCTGGAGCGATAAGACATTTGCCTTGCATTTGGCCAACACAGGATGGACCCCGGTTAGAACCTTGTCATCCCATATGATCCCCCAAGCCTGCCAGGAGTGACTTATGGGCATAGAGCATTGCCAGGTGTGACCCAAAAACCACCCCCCCCCCCAAAAAAAAAAAGAAAGAAAAGAAAAATAGAAGCCAGTATGGACAAAAGAAGAATGAGAAATAGGGTCTGTCAAAGTACTGAGTTTCTCAGAGGTATATTTCAGAATTTTGACCATATCTGGTTGTTGTGCTAAATGTCTTGCAGGGGTAGAGATTGTGGGGGGAGGCAGTGAGGTAGGGATGAGGGGGAGTGAGATGGAACCCTGTTTCATCTTGAAAGAGGGTGGGAAGCCCTCACTCCTGTTACCAACAAGAGAGCAGTCATTGTGGTTGCTGTTGGGATGGCAGCCAGGAGGATATTTATAGTCAGAGTGAGTGGCTCTGAGCCCACCCTGCTTCTGGATATGCCTCCTGCCTTGAAGTTCTTGTGTTCTTGAACCAAAACCTGCCCTTGTTGGCCAGACAGTAGTTAATGATAAAGCGATGACTGTAGGATGTGGGGCACGTGATGGCCTTGGCGGCTTTCAGCTGCAGGTGCTTGTGTGTTGGCTGACCTGAACCCTGAGCGGAAGAGCAAGTGCCCTTCTCACCCTTAGTCCAGGCTGCAGTGGATTCCTGGCCTTTCCCTGAGTGCCTTCTTCGACATGGTGCTGACAGACGATTTGCTTAACCAGAAGTCGCATTCTCCCTGTCCCAGGGGCAAGGCTGGGTTAAGATTTGTGTCACCAGAAGAGAAATGCAGCTCCCAAATTTCAACTTCCTTGTCTTTCCTTCTATCCAGGACCAGATATCTCTTGCCTCAGAAGGGACCCCAAAAAGGTAATACTCACATTAGGATATTAGGGCTAGAAGGGAAATATAAAAGAAATTCCCTTCCCTTTCCATTAATGCAAAAGAGTTGTTTTTTTCTTGCTTGCATAGTAATTTTTTTAGTGTGACTAGGATGATGGTGGATGTCCTTAGGCATATTCATGGTTCTTCTGTGAGTTTGCACTTGCAAGGGGCAGAAAATGTCAGCCAGTTAGCAGTAGTGAGAATCTAATGAGGTGTCTGGGCAGGCATGGGTTTATGCATGAATTGACCAAGGACCCTGGTGACCCTTCAATCTTTTGCTTGGTTTTCCTTCTTTCAGAGAAGTTGTCTCTTTTATGGCAGCAAAAATGTTTGGGCATATCCTCCCAGATACAAATGTGAGGAGAACATTAAGTTCTCTCTCTCTTTTTTCCCCTTTTCTTTAGACAATGATTGTGTAAACCACATATTGAGGACTTTGCTCTCCTGAAACAGTAGTTCTTGAACCTCCTGAGTTGTTTGATGATTATTACCCTCTTGGTTTTCAGGAGCTGACAGAGTTTCAGTAGATTTTTGAGGTAACTGCAGGTCACCAGCTGGCTGGGGAATGATTTTGCTTATGCTTCAGGCTTGCTCATTGCAGGGCATCTCGGTACAGTGAGTCTCAGGGAGTTGTAGGGAGTTGAAACAGTGAGTCTAAGTACAGTGAGTCAGTGAGTCTAGCTAGATACTCTGTGGAACAGTGGTACAATGAGTCTTAGGGAGTTGTTATACACTGAATCTCAGAGAAGGTTCCAGGAAGCTATGTTTTGTGATAGCAGTTCAGCTAGTTTTTTTTCTGCATGCTATTCCAGCAAAAGGTTGGAGCTGGGCACCTATTCTCGACATGCTTTGTTTCTCCTTGAAAGAAAAGCCATGTTCTGGTTTTTCCCTGGACATTCAGATGCATTATGGGTGACTTGTCAGCTTGGGAGTAAGAAGGGGCCAAAAGCTGTCTTTTGGCCCCACTTCAAGCCTGGAGTAGTAGCATTGTGCAGCCAACACCATAAGCTTTATAATTTGTCCACGGAGACCCATGCGTTACAGAAATGAAAATTCCTTCTCTGACAGCATCCGTTGCTTAGCATGCAGCAATTTGGCTGTCAGAAACAGCTGGCCCTGCAGGGTGGGACAATGGAAAGTCCGGACCTGAGAGGAGAGCCCAGTGCTTACTCAAGTCTCCCACTATGAGAGGGATCAGGTTTCTGAGATTGTCATTAAAAGCTGACTGAGAGGGCCTCTCAGGCAAAGCTTTCTGGGGGCAGGAGCCTAAGGCTCAGACACTTAGTTACTATCCATTTTTGCCCCCCCCCCAACCCTTTTAAAAACTGAATGGAACAAGAAGAGACATTAAAAAAAAAACTATTAACCATCACTGGAACTCTTATTTCAACTTCATCTAAAAGTGGAGTTTAGATTGTGCCTTCTTCCAGGTGGCAAGAATATGGAGTTTCCTTTCACCTCACTCTAGATGTTAGTGCTGTATTTTATTAATTTAATTTAATTATCACACCTGGTAATACTCATGGCTTACTACTCCTGGCTTTGCAGTCACGAGTTAGTCTTGGTGGGCTCAGAGGACCACATTGGATGCTGGGATTGAATCTGGGTTGGCAGCTTGGAAGGCAAGTGCCTTACTGCTGTACTATCCTATAGTACTGTTTGTGGTGCATTTTAAAAATTAAAAAGGGAGGGACTGGGCGGCACACTTTGGGTTGTTTGTTTTTTTCTGTGACTTTCAGCTCGATGAAACACAGTGCTAAAAAGTTCCATGGCAAAAACCCCATGAGGCATGTTCAAGCATGCCATAAAATAGTGAGAGAATGCATTTTCCACATGTGTGTTCTGGACACAGAAAAGAGACAGGGGCTAGGTGTTTTTCACCTGTCTGCAGCAGGAATCTGCCGAGTGGCTGGGCCTGTGCATTTTCCTATATTGATTCCATGACTCATGGAGCATGATCTCAGCAAAAAGCACACTTAAACTCTAGTGGAGACAGCTGTCTGTTACAGGGCACATTTTCTGGGTATAACGGCGCCAGTATTTTTTCTCTTCCTATTAGTATGTTCACTACCTATTTGCTATTGTCTCGTGAGATTATATTTTCCCTTTTGGAAATAAAATCCATTTTTGTTGTTGTTGTTTTGGGCCACAGTGATTCTCAGTGTTTACTTCTGGCTCTGCACTCAAGAATTACTCCTGGCTGTGCTTGGGGGACCATATGTGATGCCAAGGTTCAAATGTGGGTAAATCATGTCCAAGGCAAATGCTCTACTGGCTGTGCTTGTTCTGACCCCAAATTATGCATTCTTAAAAAAAAAGCATCTTCTAAATGTATTACCTGACGTTTACAGCTGAACTTAACATTTAGGACAGGAGTACTCATTTTTATTTCTTTTTTTCAAGCTTCCTATGAAAATAGTGCTATCATCATTATTATTTAACATAGCAGAAGTGTAGACCAGGTGAAAAGTAGTGTAGCTATTTTGAAGTCCTCAGCGATTTTGAGATACAGGGTACCTCAAGATAAGTTTGGCTGTTGGAATTTGCGTGTTCAGTGTGACTAGAACTGTTTGTGTCTTTCCTGTCCCCACCCTCCTTTTTCTCTAAATCTGTTTCCCTTTTATATGATAGAGGCTGAAGTTCCCAGATGTTGTTTGGATTAAAGAGTGTGTATGGGGAGGGGGGAAAAGGCTTTCTTAATGATAATAACAGAGTCAGACTGGCTGGTTCTGTACTGACAGGAAAATGGAGAGATAAAAACTCCATTAATGGTGTGTGCACTGCCTAAGTAGCCAATAAAACAATGCTGTCCTCACTGGAAGCCAGTCCCAGACTGGCAGTGCTTTGTGCCAACTGCAGGAGACAACAGCTGCAAAGAGGGGCAGATGATTCAAGTCAAGAATCTGTGTAAAATGATTGGCTTGTGGGGTGGTGCTTTTGTTCTCTTCCTCCTCCTTACCTCCTCCTCCTCCTCCTCCTCCCACTTTTGCCCATTTTCCTCTATAAGCCCCTCTTAATGCTCGCTGTTCCAGAAATTGAACCACATCGGATGAAAACCTAATGGTTACTTACAGAATGAAGTTGGCTGGTGGTTACCAAGCGAATTTGTCTGCATGGGGTTGAGTCTGTGACATTAGAGATGGTAATTTACATACAGTGGATCCAAGGACTATGGTTCTGAAAGTTTGCTAGTCCTACTTAATCAGGAGACCCGTCACTAATCACAAATGCAATGCTCCAAATATCTTTTCCTCCAATTATCTTTGAATCCTCATGTTTACAATTAGTAGTGAAATGTTTTGTTTTGGAGCATGGCCAAAGCTTGGCTAGTTACGTGAATTCTCTGTGGACTTTCTTTGGTTTTTGGATTTTGTGCTACTCCCAACTGATTGCTTAGGAGATCGTGTTGTGTTGGAATTGAACCTGGAGTTTTCATTCACATGCAGAATGTGCGTTCCAATCCTTTAAGTTATCTCCTTGAACGTTTATGTGCTTTCTGAACTTGTTCTTTGAGTAATTCCCCTCATTTCCTGGTTGACAAAATCAGAGAAGCTGAGTTCAAGGACCCTGGGGATATGCATCTTGAGAAGATCATTTGGTGAGGGTATGGCTTGGAGGGACACCTGTCTAAGCTACCCTCCTGAAATGCAGGCCTTTGAACACACTGAATGTGTTGGACACAGTCGAAGGGAAGAATAGTGGGCTATGTTTTTAAGTACAGCCTATTTCCTTTTTGGAAACTTATCTAACTATCTAACTTGTGTGAATGATCTCAGGATTCCCAGTATAGACCTCTTCTTCCCAGTCACAGGTCACCAGTGACCATAGAATCTCAAATGATTTCCTTCTTTCTTCAGGCCCAAGATGTTGAAGTGAGATGCATGGGCAAAACTATGTTCTTCTAGATACCATTTTGACAGGCTTTTTTTTTTTTAATTTGGGATCTTTCATATATATATATATATATTATATATATATATATATATATATATATATATATATCTTTATTTAAACATCTTGTTTAAATATGATTCAAATATGATTGTAGTTGGGTTTCAGTCATGCAAAGAACACCACCCTTCACCAGTGCAACATTCCCATCACCAATGTCACAGATCTCCCTCCTCCCCACCCTCCCTCGCCTGTACTCCAGACAGGCTTCTACTTCCCTCATTCATTTACATTGTTATGATAGTTCTCAATGTAGTTATTTCTCTAACAACACTCATCACTCTTTGTGGTGAGCTTCATGTAGTGAGCTGGACCTTCCAGCCCTCCTCTCTTTTGTCTCTGAGAATTACTGCAGAAATGTCTTTCTTAAAACCCATTGGGATCTTTCTTAGTATCATTGAATGTTGCTGGTGAACTAGAGACTAATGAGATGATGTCTAGGCTATTACTGTGTTAATTATATATACTTAAAGGACCTGGGAAGCTTATAGATGTGACACTTCTGTTATCATTTTTAGATTTTAGAGTACTCAAAGCCCAATAGTATTATGGTTGATGTCTATGTAAGTCTTAATAGTAATATTACTGCATATTATCTGAAAGATTGTGTTGACTGGTTCATTGGTTGGTGACTGTCATTGAGTTTTCACTAAACCTTTGTGGGAGGAAATTTACATATTAGTTACTGTGAAGAACACTGTGAAGGTGTTTCTATTTTATTTTGATGTTTAAGCCACATACTTCTCTCGACTCTGTTTAGGAATCATTTCTTGCAGTGGAGGATCATAAGTAGTGCAGGGGATTGAACTGGGATTCACCCAGCTCTGAGGTGTTTCTTTATCCTGTCAATAAATTCCACTGGTTGAGGATTCCTGGCTTTTACCATTTTACTTCTGCTCTGCTGTGGAGCAGAGCTAAATTAGAGTCTGTTGTGTTCACTACAAGTAATTTATTATTCATCATTGAGGTTAAGAAGTTTTCATGTACTTAAGAGTCTATTTAGCACCACCCTCTCATATATTCTGGTATGTCTTCCAGAGTGAGAAAAGAAGGAAGTCTGAAGATAAGTCAAAGTCTATATTTTTCAGTTGTTAACAACAAATTCACACACAGACACACACACACACACAGACACTCACACACACACACATTTTTGGGCCACACCCGGTGATGCTCAGGGGTTACTCCTGGCTATGCGCTCAGAAATCACTCCTGGCTTGGGGGACCATTTGGGATGCCAGGGGATTGAACCGTGGTCAGTCCTAGGCTAGTGCCAGCAAGGCAAGATGCCTTACCGCTCTGTACCACCGCTCCGGCCCCAACCAAAAATATTTAAGAAAAGGAAGGAAATGAGTTTCTCCAAAGTCAAGATTATTGTTTTAATAATAACAAGAAGATAAATAAGTTGCACATCTCCTCTGAGGGCTCCTGGGTACTAAAGAATGCTTTACAAATATGTATGTTATATTCTTAAAAATAGCTCTGAGGTGGAGGTACAGTTTTTAATCTTGCAAATGAAGGAAATGAAGCACATTATGTTATGAAACTAAAAGTTGTAAAAGACTTTATCTTTTATTTTGCTTTTGCCACACCCAGTGGTATTCAGGGGTATTCCTAGCTCTTCACTCAGGAATCACTTCAGATAGGCTCAGGGGATCCTATGGGATGCCAGGAATGAATCCAATTGGTGTATGTAAGACAAATGTGTATGTACTATTGTTCTGACCCCTGGACCTGGGTTCTAATTTAGCAATCTGGCCTATGTTTAAGATTGTATCTGGATTTACTAGAACATTTTTATTAGGGACACCTTCTCATGGGATAGGATGCTGGTAATTTCATTACATATAAAAAATGGAAACTTCATTAAAAGCTAAAGTTGTCTTTTTAGTGTTTATAGAGCTAATATTAATTTTCACATAATGTAAATTGCATTTCTATGTGTGTATTCATTTCCAAGAATTCATACTATATTTGGGAAATGACAATGTTTGTATGAGTAAATGGTAACATCCTTCTGAAGGTTCTTGCTATTCTATGTGCAAGAAACCATAGTTGGGAAACACTCCTATTCCTTGAAAGAGAGAACATATTTATTTGTGTGTGGATGCTTTGGAAACTTCTTTATCCTAGCATACCCTTACTTTAGTGGGACATTCATATTTACTTGCTCATTTTCCAAAAATTATGTATTTACTGTTTTCTTTTGGTCAAAGACATTACAAATTGATAAAACTCTGAAATAGAAATTAAAGTGTTGTGTGACTAAGAAAAGTTTATGAGAAAATAATCTTAACAGTAAAGTAACTCCCAGAAATGTACTTAAGCTACTTTTCTAATGTCCAAAGTGTAAAACAGTGGGCCAACATTTCATGAATATATTAAACCAGACCATATTTTGTGATACATTCTAGACATTGCTGAATTTATATAAGATTGTGTTGTCTTAAAATAAACCTGACTACACAGCAATGCTGGTAGAACCAACAAAAATGCTATACATGAAACAACCAAAATGTTAAATAAAAGTTATTTTCTAAGAGTTTCCTCCCCCAATACTTAATGCTTTCAAAATTAGAACTAACAGAAGCTAGCCTTTTCCTTCTTGCCAATTTTAGAAAATAAGCCAGGCAAGAACTTTATAGAACATTATCATTTTCCTCTGGGATTTAAAAGCAAAAAAGCAAACTCAGAGAGACAGAAGTTTATGAAATAGATGAGGATCTAGTGACCTGAAACACAGTTGGATTTTTCCGAAAATTGTTGATAGTGTGGTCAACACAGGCGGTTGTGTTTTTTATTTTAATTCTTCCATTCATGTTGTGCTTGCTTCATCCTGCCTCTTTACGGAAATAATCCCCATCACTGCAAAATTCCACTCACTCTTCAGTTCCCCTGGAGAGCAATCTCAGAATACTTAAATCTAAAGCTGATGGAAGATGAATTTGTTCACCCAGTGGTCCCCTGAGAAACTTGGATGGAGGGAATTTTGCTGGCTGTGTGCAACCTTTACCTGGGGTTGACAATTTGCTCGTCTTTTGCTCTCTTAATTGCTTTCTAAGAGTAGAAACTTTGTTACATAAAGTTTATGTATTAATAAACTTATGTATATGAACACACAGATATTATACACATTATGTATTATAATTTCTACTCATTTAAAATTATTGCTTAGACAGACAGAACTCTTAGAAAATGAAAATGACTATATGGAAGCCACTCTGAAGAAGGAATTTCACATTAGAAATGCTGGCCCAGTTGGGAATTTGGGTTATTGATGATAAATATAGATTGTTTGTATTAATTGTCAAGTAAGTTGCTTCCTAAGAGTTGCAATATCACAAATGATCGAAAAGCTGATGTTTCAACTTGTGCTGATGTAAATTAATCACAGGTGTGGAATCCTGAGGCTTGTGATGAAAAGACTGCTAACGCAATCAAATTCAGACATGTTTTATTATGTAGAATTAATCTGTAAAAAATGAATCCTGGTGCAAAACGATGTGTTCTAATTAATAGTCCCCTAAATTAAGAGGCTATAATTCCATTTGTAGACTAAATGTTTAAAGACACTTGAAGAGATTAAAAGTATAGAAAAACGTTTCTGTGTTGTGGTTACTCATATAAAATTAGTTGAGTAAGGAATCCAGAGATTTAAGTGTCAGAGATAATGGAGTCTTGGTAATAGCACATGCTTCTTGGAGCATACCCATGTCTATCCTTCTACGTCACCTCACACCACCTCCCTCAAGTGCATTTTGAATCAAAAGAGGATATTTCAAGAGAACTTCCTTAGACTTCAGATAGACTGCTTCCCAACCATGCTCTTCAGCCCTTGCTTCTTCAGTTTTATTTTCATTTGGCATTTGTTATGCCCCCTTTTTCCAGCATATTATTATTATTATTATTATTATTATTATTATTGCTTTTCTGGGGGCCACACCTGGTATCGCACAGAGATTACTCCTGGTTATGCGCTCAGAAATTGCTCCTGGCTTGGAGGACCATGTGGGATACTGAGGGATCGAACAGTGGTTTGTCCTAGGTTAGTACATACAAGGCAAACGAACGCCCTACCACTTGCGCCACCACTCAGGTTTCCCCAGCCTGCTTTATTTTAATTTTATGCCATTTGTCCTCAGTCTAAACGTGGTGGTAATTTGTCCTCACCTAATAGGGAGATGGTCGCTCTTTTATCTATCTTTTATAGATGGAAATTGGGATTCTGGGAGTACTATGCTCAAATTTTCAGAACCTGCAAAGCAACAGACTAATAGGTTTCATGCCTCAAATGGAATAATTCCACAGCCCTTGTTTTTTCCCAGATGTGTTAGTTGGGGTTCGAAGATAGTACAGAGAGTAAGGACACTTACCTTGCATGGGCCAACCTGGTTCTATCGCCAGCACTATTTATAGCTCCCAGAACATATCTAGGAGTGATCCCTGAGCACAGCCAGGACATAAAAGTATGTCTGTGTACTTAGTAGACACTGTAAAACTTGGGTTCATAGTCTAAATTGTATAGAAGTTGTGCTTTCAGACTAATTTGTAAAATAAACTTTACTGAATTTGTTCCTATACTTCTCCCTTTCATGGTGTATATAATACTGTTAATAAATCCATCAGGTGCACAAAGGTCACTACTGTCCATTGGAGTAATTTTTGTTTTGTTTTTGGCCACATTCGGCGGTGCTCAGGGCGGTGCTTAGGGCTTACTTCTGGCTCTGTGCTCAGAAATTGCTCCTGGCACGCTCTGGGGACCATATGGGATGTAAGGAATAGAACCAGAGTCTGTCAAGGTTGGCCATGTGGAAGACATACCATTGTGCTATCAACTCTGGTCCCTGGAGTAACATTTTTATCGCCCAAAATGAAACTTTCAGTATGAAGGGAAGTTGTAAAACTAAGCTCAAAGATTGGCTCCTGGGTCAACTAACCCTGTAGCTGGCACCTATGTTCTTACTTTGTTAGCGAATTCTCTAGGAAAGGACATGCTGAACCAATTTTGTTTTCTAAATGCAAATCCAATTTTGATAAATTCAGAAATCTCAGATTTCGTCTGCCCATTTGGATCACAAAAACAACAATGTATGAAACCTTTTTTCTCTAAATAAACCTTTTTTTTCCAAATGTTCTTACTGTTTCTAAAATGTATTAACCCCCCGCCCCCATTATTTGGACTGGGGCACATCTGTGTCCCAAGACTTCTAGGTCATCTTCATTGCAGGTCTGTTCAAGCACAATAAGTGAATCAATACCATCATGATTTGAAATGACTCATGCGTTAAGCAATTTCATGTGTAAACTTAAAATGATCACAGTCAGCAAGTGCTAATAACAGGCAAGTTTATTCCTTGCATATTACCCCCCCCATCTCTATAAAGATAGATTTATTTTAATTTGGGCTGTTGCCTTATTGATGCTTAATAAATTAACTTGAATTAAATTATATAGCAATTTGTGCATTTGCTCTTTTCTTCCCACTGTATAGTGTAAAAAGGTTAGGTTTGGGAAATGTGTTGGCGGGAGTGTGGAAGAACCATTAAGGAGACAGATCTAGGGGCTGCAGAGATAATATAGTGGGTAAGGCATTTGTCTAGCATGCAGCCTTCCCAAGTTCAATCCCCAGCATCCCATATTGTCCTCTGAACACTGCCAGGAGTGATTCCTGAGTAGTGCAGAGCCAGGAGTTATTCCTGAGCACTTTTGGGTGTGGCACCCTCACACCCCCTCCTAAGAAACGGATATAGATTTGTTACTGATGCTTAATAAGTTGAATTACATTATATAGCAATTTGTGTATTTGTTCTTTTCTTCCCACTGATTGGTGTAAAACATTAGGGTTGGCAAAGAGTTGGTGGGGTTGGGGAAGAACCACTAAAGATACAGATCTAGGGGCTGGACATATAGTATAGTGGGTAAGGCAGCCATATTGTCAGCATGCCATACTGTCCCCTGAGCACTGCCAGTTGTGTGTGCCGAGTAACCCCTGAGTATGGTTGTGTGTGGCACCAGCCCCCTACTTTCCTAAAAAAAGCGATACAGATTTGTCAGAGAAAGAGAAAACTCATCTTTTCCCCCATTTTGCTTCCCAACATCTTGGCAGAAGTCCTCTAGAAGTCCACCAGCCAAGGCAGTTCGTTCAGCCTGCACACCTTGGAAATAATTTTCTGGGGGGAAAAATACCCAACATTTTTTTGTAAAAGGAAGCATCTTCCTCTTTTACCCGTCATAAGATGGGATTAGCGTGGCATTTAAATGAAGATGATGATGCATTGGAAAAAGAAACACATCCATGTTTTTATCTGTAGTCAGTAGGAAACTGATTTAGTGTATACTTTAATTTATTCATTATTTATTTGTGTGAAAAAAGAAATGCTTTAGTATTTTCTTAGTCTATTTTAGGGTTGGGGAGGACCCCTCTTTTTTGTTTTGAACTGAAAGCCCTTACAACAGGGGTCTCAAACACAATTTACCTGGGGGCCGCAGGAGGCAAAGCCGGGGTGATCCTTGAGTGCAAAATCAATAGTAAGCCTTGAACATTGGGGGGTGTGACTCAAACAACTAAAACAAAACAAAACAAAACAAAAAAAGATTCCTCTAGGGCAGGGCCACAAAATGTTGTAAGGAGGGCTGCAAACCGCCCGTGGGCCACGAGTTTGAGACCCCTGCCTTACAACATTAAATGCAGGTCTACCTTTTTTTTCATTAACATAACTATTTCTCTTCTAATTTTGATTGTTCCTATTACCTTTAGTAGTTTCGTCTTAACTTTTAAATTCTTTATCATTGTTTATACATTCACCCATAAACATGTTAGGAACCTATTTTTTAGATGTCTGATATTTCAGGGATGAGAAAAACGGTTGCTTCAAGTTCTACTCACTAAGCAGAAAAATATAATTTGAGTTTAGTTTCTGGGCACATAAAATTTATCATATAATGTTTGTATCTGAGGGCTTGTAAGCTTGTAAGCATGGAGGCTTCAGAGGAGACTTGCTTCTATCAGGAGGTTTTGTAGCATTGGCACCTCTAAATAGAGAAAAGAATTTTAGGTATACCAATGCAGAGGAAGGGGGTACAAAAGATAATGTGTTCTTGGAGAGCTAGCAGGTAATTAGGGGTAAGTTACTTATGGGGTGGTGGCTAGATGAAGTTATAGACATTTTGGGCCAGATCTGGGAATTAGAGCTAAGTTACCCATGGGGTGATGACTGGATGAGGTTACAGACATTTTGGGCTAGCTCAGGGAAATCAGGAGAGTTGAGGTGGCTAAGTGACCACTGACTGCAACATCGGCAGATTAAAGATCCAGTAATAGATCATGGAGTGCTGCTGGTGGGGGGAATAAGGCGTGGGATAAAGGCAGTGCTGGACTTCTGACAGGAGTTTGTGTTTCTTGCTTTGAGATCAAGACTTATTTGTGGTTCAAAGGCCCTAAGAGAACTCAAGGAAGATGAGTTTAGAGTGGCAGGGGAATTGGACATGCTGAATCTAATTTTGTTCACTTGAATAACATGTTTTGAGAATCGGGACCATCTCTTGTCCCATGAGATTGTTCTTGAGAACTCTACCCCTCATCCTGTTCTCTGCTATTTGTTTTCTGCTTTTTTTGGCGTTCTCTCTCTCTCTCTCTCTCTCTCTCTCTCTCTCTCTCTCTCTCTCTCTCACACACACACACTCTATCTCTCTATCTCTCTCTGTCTCTCTGCGTGTGTGTGTGTGTGTGTGTGTGTGTGTGTGTGTGTGTGTGTGTGTGTGTGAAGAGTACTCAGTGACTACTTCTGGCTTTGCTTGGAAATCATTCCAGGGAACCATGTGTTTTGAACTGGGGTTAGTTGCATATAGGGCAAGCACCTAACTTGGTATTAGCATTTTCACCTACTTTTTTTTTTTTTTTGAGTGGGTTGGGTGCTATCTCAGTACAGGAGTCATTGGACAACTGTTTTCAGTTCAAGTGTTATCTTTTCTTGTTGGCATGATTTTTGAGGAATCGTGCTGACAGTAAGATGATTAAACAGAATCTTTGAGGTGGAGAAAAATTTAGTCATGAGGTCACTGTAGAACTTGGACCACCACTTTCAGGTTGTAGGGGAGAAAAGTTGCATGCTAGTGAGGGTAAGTAACTTCCCAGGGTCTCACTGCTGTGGTGTGGGAGTGTTCTAACGTATGAGTTCACAGTTCTCCCATTTGTTTCCCCTTGTAATAATTTTATCAAGAAAATAGTTTGGAGAATGATAAAGCTGTTCATTTAGTGCTAGACCCAGAGTCAATAGGATTCTTTCATTTTTATCTCATTGTTCATTGTCACTGTAATATATTATCTGGCAAGGAAGGAAAGCCACCCTGATTATTACTAAAAGATGATAAGATTCTGTTTCTTTTCAAGAGCTTTATCTGTTACCATATTTTACTCCATGATTGTTCCAGTATATAATCATCCACCCTGTTTTTAAAAATTTGTCTTATTTTAAAATATTATTATTGGGTTTGGCCATACCTGCTTGGCTATATACTCCTGTGCTCAAGGATCACTCCTGGTTGACTCAGGGAACCATATGGGATACCAGAGATTGAACTGGGTTGACTACATGAAAGACAAAAACACCTTACCTGCTGTACTATCTCTTAGCCCCCCTGTACCACTTTATAAAAAAAAAGTAATACCAGCACAAATAACTTTACAAATCATTTTTAATAAAAAGCTTTACCACATCCCACAACTGCCACCATGTAAACAATAGCCCAGCTTCACAGCCTCACTACTAATCTCAGGAACAATCAAGCCTCTAAAACTCACAAGTACACTGTTTTTCAGGCTGAAAGTGCCAGGGCAAACTTGGGAGAAGTTCCTGCCCTTCCAAAGCCCTAGCTGCAGTCCCTACACTGCAACTGCTGTCACACAAAAGGCCTCAGTTTACTACTTCAGATTAGTCTCTATAGAGACCCTAAACTGACGAAAATTCCAGGTACACTGGTTTTTGGTCTGAAAATTTTGGGTTCTTTTCAGAGTGGGGACTGGTAGTCTCACCCTTCCCCCCTGCTGGGAGCTCCAGTAGCTATATCGATATTCAAGATGCCAAGCCAAGCCCCTGAAAGTCATGGATCTAGTTCAATAGGTCCTGAAATTCCTGGAGTGTGAGGCTGCATAAATGGCCGCATGACACCTCCAAATTCATAATACTAACAGCCAAGTAGGAACATACTAAGTTAGATGGGAAAGTAGCTTAGAAGCCAACTAAATTTGGTTAACAAAAACAGTAACACAGAGGGCTCAACAAGTGACAATTTAGTAAATCTTCAGACATTCACTTTTAGACCCTACTTATGAAATATAACCATTGTCATAAATTTTTTTACTGAAGTATTTTTAAACAATTCCATTAGCCATTTTATTGTAACAACCAATATAAAATAAAAGTAATTTATTTTCAGTATTTTTAATTAAGCTATTTTAAAATAAATTACTTTTATATTTTTAAGGGGCAGATTTGGGAGAATGGAAAACTGAGGACAGTGGTGGAGGGAAAGTCACACTATTATGAGATTGCTGTTAGAACATGGAATGCTCGAAACAATTGTATTATGAACACTTTTGTAAACCACAGTGTTTAAATAAAGTTAAAAGAATAAAAGTAGGTGGGCCGGAGCGATATCGCAGTGGTAGGGCAGTTGCCTTTCACGCGGCTGATCCAGGATGGACATCGGTTCGATCCCCGGTGCCCCAGAGGGAGCGATTTCCGAGTGCATATTCAGGAGTAATCCCTGAGATTCACTAGTGTGGCCCAAAAATCCAAAATAAATAAAGTAGATTACCAATAACAAAAAGCTTCATTTAATGGTTGCATCCCCCTTTTTTGCAAGAAGAATAAAGGTATAAACTTGAAACAACTATTATGTAAAATATAGTAGTTCGTTATATAATTTATTACAGGTCTGGCAGTTACTTCTTTTTTTTTTTTTTTTTTTTTTTTTTGGTTTTTGGGCCACACCCGGCAGTGCTCAGGGCTTACTCCTGGCTGTCTGCTCAGAAATAGCTCCTGGCAGGCACGGGGGACCATATGGGACACCGGGATTCGAACCAACCACCTTTTGGTCCTGGATCGGCTGCTTGCAAGGCAAACGCCGCTGTGCTATCTCTCCGGGCCCTGGCAGTTACTTCTTATAAATGAACTGCTTGACTGGCATGATTATGGATGTAGGATATACAAATGCATACATACTCCATACTCAATGACAGCCACAAGAAAGTAAAAGACATCTAAGACATTCATTTTTCTTTCAAAATTTTTTGAGTAGATCTCTATGCTTATTTGTTATTTTTTTGTTTTGTTTGCAGAGAGGACAAGAGGTTTTCCATATAACCTTGAAAAGGTTGTAGGCAAATCTAAATGAAGCCAAACAAACAATTTGAAGAAGAATGCTGGTTGCTTTTTATTCAGCTTGTTCTTGTTGAATCATAATTATGTTATGTATTATAGCTATATATTTGGGTTGATTGCAGACAGAGACTTACAAAAGAGTATTGGCAGGATGGTTTTTAAAAATATCAGTTGTTTATTTTGATACCCTCCTCTTTTTTTGTTCCCTCACTGTGGAAATGTCGTAAGTTAATCATTTTGCAAAGTGTAACCTTGTTTAGTTAGTAGGTGAGCACCTTTTATATTCCTTTGGTTTTAAGCCTTGGGTAGAAAGGTAGCTCTGTGGTGATAAAGAAGTATTTATTACCAAGTTTATGAGGTGGAAATGTGAATGCTTTCAGTTTGTAATTTTAAGCTTCATTCATTACGCAAGTATTTAAATAATTCTGGCATGATTCTAGAGCAGACATTGGAGATTACAGTAAGGTGTTGGCTATACAGAACTCCTGCTTTCAAGAGGCTCCCCACTGAAGCTCTGCTAATTATCTGTCTATGAGGGTAAACAGACACAGGAACTCCAGAGTCAAGCTTAGGAAAAACAAAATGCCAGACACTCCATTAGAAAACTAGAAAATCTAGTCTGACCCAGGTGGGTGGCATCCCTGTGAACTCTTGTAAAAGTGCTTTGAGATCCTCACCTGATGAAAGCTTCCATAGTATTATGTGTGAGGGTAATCATCAAGGATTACCACATTGCTGGGAGAGAACAGAGAAAACATGGATGTCTCATGGTAATGTAGAGTGCTGATGTGCCACAGGAATGGAGTTATATACATGAAAGCCAAACCGAACAGCCTGAGAAAGAGGAGCTAATTACCAGTGAGGTTGAGCTCTGTTCAGAGTAGTGGTATTGAGCGAAGGACAATTTCACCAGTCTCTACTCAAAATGCTGTCATTCCTTATAGAGATTTTGAGATTTAGATTTAGGTCCAAAATAGCTACTTGTATATTGGACTGGTTGTGTGTCATCCCATAGTTGCTTTGACAGACTCAGTAACTGGGTGTTGACCAATAGGGTTTGAAAAATAACCAATAACTCTAGTAAGAAGTGAATATAGAAAATTAAGAGTGTTGGGCCCAGAGAGATAGCACAGCGGTGTTTGCCTTACAAGCAGCTGATCCAGAACCTAAGGTGGTTGGTTCGAATCCCGGTGTCCCATATGGTCCCCCATGCCTGCCAGGAGCTATTTCTGAGCAGACAGCCAGGAGTCACCCCTGAGCACCGCCTGGTGTGACTCAAAAACCAAAAAAAAAAAAAAAAAAAAAAAGAAAAGAAAAGAAAAGAAAAGAAAAGAAAATTAAGAGTGTTAATTGATATTTTTTATTTTCTAACTTTTTTTTTTTTTTTTTTTTTGTTTTTGGGCCACACCCGGTGACGCTCAGGGGTTACTCCTGGCTATGCGCTCAGAAGTCGCTCCTGGCTTGGGGGACCATATGTGACGCCGGGGGATCGAACCGCGGTCCGTCTCCTAGGCTAGCGCAGGTAAGGCAGGCACCTTACCTCGAGCGCCACCGCCCGGCCCCTATTTTCTAACTTTTTTCTTTTTTTCGTTTTTATTTAATTTTGTTCTCTTAACTTTTGAAGAAAAACTGACATACAATTTCCGAGTGTAATATAATGACTCATTTTAATATATTGTGGTTATTACAATAAGTCGTATCTTAGCAACTTTCATATTTGCAGTATATCAGTTATGATATATCTTTTTGGTTTGTTTATATCTTAAATACTTATATTAAAAATATTTTTACCCAACTCCAAACTGTTTGTAATCCTGATGCTTAAAGATATTAATTTAAAATATTTTTAATATAAATATTCATTACTCATTATAGTGAATGAATGTGAAGCTTGCCTCATTTGATCTATTTCACCAGTTTTGTCCTTAATACAGGCTTGTTCTTTTGTTATAATTATTGGATTTTTTTGTCTCTGATTTTAGCCTAGTTAGTGGTTTTGCTTCAGAGAATCTAGATGAGAGTGAAATCATGGAGGATTTGTCTCTCTCTGTCTTTTTTCACTTAACATAAAACTCTCAAGGTTCATCCATATTTGCACAAAAGTCAAGAATTCTTTGAGGTGTCAGAGAGCGATAGGGCATTTGCTTTTCGTGCAGCCTATCCAGGTCAGATGGTGGTTTGAATCCTGGCATCCAATATGGTCCCCTGTGCCTGCCAAGAGGGATTTCCGAGCACAGAGCCAGGAGTAACCCCTGAGTGCTGCCGGGTGTGACCCAAAAACCAAACCCCTCCTCCCCAAATTCTTTGTGTGCATGTGTGGTACTAAATAATATTTAATCACATATATTATACATACAAATATAGACATTTCTCAACATTTTAGCCAGTGACAAACTGCATATCCAATGATGTCTATACCCATGTGCAATGATGCCTATTCCCAATAGACTACGCCATATAATATAGGTGTGAAGTAAATTGTATTTTTTAGGTTTTTGTAACTACACTTGTTTGCACACACAGAACCACTGAAGTGCTCAATTCTGAGTGTAGCACATTGCTCTGCAGTGCATTACTGTACATAAATATTTGGACAAATATTTAGTAAATGCACTGTGATTTTATATATACATACATACTGCATATACATGCGCACATAAGCTCATCAGTGAGCAGTTAAATTGTTTTTATAACAATCTAACTGTTGTAAAAAAAGTGCTGAATTGATCAGAGGGGTACATATATTTTTTTTCAAATTAATGTTTTCATTTTCTTTGAAAAGATTTCTCTATCAAGCTACAATCTGTAAGACTCTGAAAGGTCTGCTATGCAATCTGTAATGTCATTTGACCATAAATATGACATCTGTTTCTTTCCCAAACTGGTTAACAAATGATACCTTTGGGCCTTACTTAGGGAAGTCAGGAATGAAAAAGAAAGGGTTGGGATGGAGAAGGAAGAGAGAAAGAGAATGAGTTATGCTGGCTACTTAGGAGTGAGGTGTGGGTGTGTTTCTTCATCCTTGTCTGTCTGTCTGTTACAGAATTTTCCCTTCCCTGAAGTCACACCTTCCATCTACTGAGGAGTTGACTAAGGGATTTTCTATTTTAGTCTGTAGCCTTCCCATCTGGTGTCTGGATTTCTTCTAAGCTGCCAGCAGCGGGGAAATGAGTATGAACTATTAGTCTTTCATGTTCTCTCCTTTCAGGATTCCCTGTAGAACCCTCGATAATATTTATCTAAAACTTGCTAATTTTATGAGTCAAAACGGTCAAGTCTCAGCAATTTCATATGATTCAACCTAATAATTCATCCCTTATTATTCTATCTTCATCACTGTCTCCTCTTCTGACAGCTGCTCCTTAAATATTGAGTTTATATTAAGAGCTGTTTATTAGCACCTACTGTATTTTGTGTATGTCACACATGGCAACCCAGCAAGGAAGTTTCAATGTCCATTTTGCCTGTGGGAGACTGCTCGGACAGTTGGCTGAGGTCATGTGCCCAAGATGGGCAGGCTGGGTTTGGTGCAAGATTCTATTTGGTTTGAGCCTAGAACTCTCCTGATGCTTTTACAGGCTTTGTTCCCTTGGATTTGATCCTTGTTCTTTATATTTCTGGCACAAGTAAATGAGTCTTTGGCAGTTAGACTCCTCCAAATGGGATTTAGGTGGGTCACCAGACCACACTAGATGAGTGAGTTTGAGATTTTAAATTTTAAGTAGGTTATGTTCAGAAATGTAGTCTTGGACTTAATGACACTCATTACAGTCATAGTGTACACTGAAAGTTCTCTCAATCAGTTTATAAATTTTGGAAGAGGAAGGTGCTTTGATATTTGGGCCTTAAATCTGTTGGTTATAACAGAAGCATTAAATCTTTATTCTTTCTGTTTTTTGGCTATTCTCTATAGCGAAGAGACAAATCATCTTTTCTTTCAAGCATTCTGGAGACTTTATTTTTCCTCCTACATAGAAGAATTGTTCAAGTCTTTTTTTTTTTCCCCTCTATTCATTAACCTGCTGAATGTGATGCCTCATCTTGGAGATGAGCTTGGAGAAAATTTGGTATCCATGATTTTTGTGGAAATTTGTGTTTTTTCTAAATTCTTGAAGAAATAAGGTAAATAGGAAAACATTGCAATTTTCCTGTTAGAATGAAAACAATACAGAGATATTGGCAGGTAGAAGAATCTGCTAAAATCAGGCTGAAAGTGAGGAAAGAAAAGTTTGCTCAAGTTAGTTGAAGACTAAGCTTAACATTTCCTAGAGCCAGGGCAGACTAGGAGCCTGCAGGACAAAATTGGTCTTGATTGCTTGTTGCTGTTGCTATGCTATAAATGTGTGTTCATGGCCCTGCCTGCTGCTACTCATGAGTCATTCTTGCAAATAAAATAAATATAAGTTTATATGCATAATATGTTGTATACAAGTCCTGTGAGTGGGATTCCAGGAAAAAAGTTTCTGAAGCAAAATAAGCATTTTAGTTGGCAGATTTCACTGTGACACTTTGTAGAGAAGTTACCTTCCTTTGACTGGTGTACAGGTTATTGCAGAGGTCAACACACTTTTTTTCCAAAGGGCCAGATAGTAAACATTTTAGACTTTGCAGACCATATGGACTTGGCCACAGCTATCAGCTCTGCTGTTTTAGTGTGAAAGCAGCCATAGAAGATATGTGAAATGAACAAGTGGGGCTGTGTTCCAGTAAAACTTTTATTTACTAAAACAGACTGTGGGCTGGATTTGGCCCATTATTGGCATACTACCCAATAATGTTACCGGCATTTTCCAGTATTTGAATATTTGTTATAGGTTAAAGTTCCTTGAAAATGCTAACAAGTTTATTTCTTATTTCAATCATGTTTTATATATCCATATGAGAAAACATGTTTGGAAGTTTATAAGGATAGTTTATAATTTGGGGAATTCTGGAAAAATTCCTGGTAATTTCTTTTCCTCATTACCAAATCTCAAGTTTTTAAAATGACTGGAAAATCCAAAACACCTAAAGAAGGGAATCTGCCCTACGCCCATATTCCTCTTCCTGATTCACCCAGGGTTTCTCTTTTCTTTGACTTCATAGTGCCCTTTAGTGTTCAGTACTTGAGGACTAGTGACATATCATCTTCCTCTGAAAGACTGGGATCTTGGGGACTGTCACATCCCCAGTGCTTTTCTCCAGAATCATGTGTAGAGCTTACCTGTCTTTTCTACATATTTGAATATTTGGAGAAGATGATTTTTTCAGATTTTTTGCCATTAATTGTGCTTGGTTGAATCAGTATTTTTTTTTAGAGCCAGAACAAGAGAACATTTGTAGTATCAGGCAGATGATTTGTGTTACTGTCATGGTTTGGTGCGCTTTATGCTTTTCCTACCATGCTGCTTTAGCACTTCAATTATTTTAAGAGGTAGGAAACAGGAATCTGAACTAAGAATATCTACTCTGAGCTTTTAGTTTCAATGCTTACATACAGTTAAGATATAGTTTAATTTACTGGTAATTGAGAACATAGATTTTTGGAGTCCACAAGACTTAATTGATTCGTGATTTTGTCACTTCTTTTTTTTTTTTTTTTTTTTTTTTGTGGTTTTTGGGTCACACCCGGCAGTGCTCAGGGGTTACTCCTGGCTCCATGCTCAGAAATTGCTCCTGGCAGGCACGGGGGGACCATATGGGACGCCGGGATTCGAACCGATGACCTTCTGCATGAAAGGCAAACGCCTTACCTCCATGCTATCTCTCCGGCCCCGATTTTGTCACTTCTTAAAGAACATAGTATTGGGGACTACATTTAATTAACTGATCTAATGTTATTTTTAATCTTTGAAATGGGGATAATATGCCCTCTTTTTTATTTTTTGTTATTAGGATTAATTTAAATGATGTTAAGTATGTGGTTATCATGGTTCTGGAACAGAGGGCTCGCAAAATGATAGTTGGTATCATTACTGACTTTCAGAGGTGGGAGGTATTTACCTCAGTTCTGGGCTAGGTAACATACCCAGAGGTTAGATGGTTTGTGTAAGATCACATTAAGTAGGAAAACTGGATTTGGCTGTTTTTTTTTTTTTTTTTCTCAAAATTATGTTCATGTTATTATGTGCTGCTTCTTTATAATTTGAGTTAACAGTAATTTAGAATACACCTGGGTTAATTTGGTTTTGGGGACTGGGTGGACAAAATGGTGTCTTGAAAGAGCAAGCTCTGCTGTACTTGGAAACAACAGTGCCAAGAAACCAGTGAAACAGTGGAGAAAACCTGTCATTTTTGCCCACTGCTTAGCTGCTGTGTTGACTGCTAAGAATTATATTTTTTTAAAGTCTATTTATGCTTCGGTCTTACTCAGGTTCTATGCAAGTTGGGGGCTGGAGCGATGGCACAGCGGGTAGCGTGCTTGCATTGTACGTGCCACCTGGAATTTGATCCGCTGGTATCCCATATGATCCTCCAAGCCCACCAGGAGTGATTTCTGAGAGCAGAGCCAGGAGTAACCCTTGAGTATTACCAAGTGTGCACTACCCCCCCCCAATAAAAAAACTCTGCACACTTCTTAAATTCTTAAGAATTGAATCGAAGAAAAATGTACTATGATGATAGGCTGGAATTCATATTCGGGGCAGGAGTGATAGCATAGCGGTAGAGTGTTTGTCTTGCACACTGCTGACCTAGACAGATCTAGTTTAGAGCCCCAGTGCCCCATATGGTCCCCATGGCTGTAAGAAGCGATTTCTAAGTGCAGAGCCAAGAGTAACCCCTGAGTTCTTCTGGGTGTGACCCCAAAAACTTAAATGTTATTTTCTTAGTTTGTTGTGCTTTATGCTTTGCATGGCATGATTGACTGGCAATAATTCAACTTTCATAGCTAAGCAAAAGAGTTGACTGACTTTAGAAAAAGTTTAGGGCAAGTTTTGTGATAAGTTGCTAGAACTTGCTATAGCAATGCTTATTTTATAGTACCAATTTTAATGGGTGCACTGACTTCCATTTTTAAAAATACTCTTGGGTTTTCTGAACAGTACCTTCAGATTATACACCAACCTTGCTTATTGGTCTGATATTCAATTGTGGGGAGATAGGCTCTGACTTGCATATTTGGATAGTTCAGAATTGTTTCTGCATATTAGATTCCATTTCACAAACCTGTTCTTCCTAGCAGTGAACCACAGTTCTGACCTAAACTCAGTCCATGTATTACCTGAGAACTTGCTGAATCACATATAAATAGTAAAGTTATGTTTGGTTAAGAGACTTGGTTTTTTTTATCCATACCTTTAGATGGTGTGCTTGATATGAGAAAAGAGGGAGGCAGATTACTGAAGAAGAAGAAAAAAGAAAATTATGTTATTCCTTATCTGTGGTGGGTGGGGTCCATATATGGCAGTGCTCAGGGCTTATCCCTAGTTCTGTGCTCAGGCAATCATTTGTGGTACCTAGGATCAAATTAGGGTTATGGTCAAAGCACTTACATGCAAGGCAGATACTTTATCTTTAGTACTATCTGTTCAGAAATATGCAATTCTTGTCTAGTTTTTAATTCATTTGAAATCAGTTCTAGGAGGAGGATTAAGTGCCAGGTTGAGTGAAGGCCAGAGAGATAGTACAGTGGGTAGAGTGCTTGCCAGATTTGTAGACCCAGATTTGTTCCCTTGCATTCCTTCTGATCCCCCAAGCCCAGCATTTAGGGTCAGAGAGATAGAATAACCTGTAGAGAGAACATACTTACATGTAGCCAACCAGGTTTGATTCCTGGCATCCTATAAAGTCTACCAAGCCACCACTCCCTGAGCTCAGCCAGGAGTAGGTTTTGAACACTACTGGGTATGGCACAAAGCAACAACAAAAATGTCAGGTCGAAAATAAATGCTGGAAAACTTGGAATAAAGAGTTCTGAAATTACTAAGAATAATTAGAGAAAATTGAATAGAGACAGAAGTGCCTGGGCATGGTTTTTAAGGATGATAAGGAAGGAATTACATGCAGAGGTAGTGATAGGGCTGGGCAGTTGGAAGCGAAGTATAAGCACTTTTGTAAATTAAAAGTGTAAGTTGGTTTCTGATTTAAAAAAAGAGAATCAGTAATGTGTCCATTTCCAAAAGAAAATGTATTTTTGAATTTTCTTGTAATCTGGATACCCCCAGACAATGTATATAATTTACAAACATGGTTTCTTCTGAACAGGGTGGCTTAGCACAACCCCCCCAATGTTGTTATTCTTTGGCAGAGGAAAAAGCAAGTTGAGTGTAAATCTGCCAAATTTCTCTGGCCTCAGCATTTGGAAAATACCAGGATTTCAACAGTTTGCTCTGAAACTCAAGGCCTGTATGTAGATGCTATTCAGCTGATGAGTTTGTTTTTGAGGATGTCCACATTGAGAATGCTTCTTGTATTCCTTCACATTATTAAGTGATGGCTGAAAAGGTCAGATTTGTGTGTGTTGCGTGCGTGTGTGAGATTTGCGTGTGTAGTTTGTGTGCCTTTTCCATGTCTAGAGTTTCTTGTTAAAATTGTTTGTGAATTTCAATTTAAGCTGAAGTTAGAAAGGTTTTGATGTTATTTGCCAAGCATTTCCCTTGAATTTCAAGGTTGATAAGATTTTCCTTTCAGTAATTATTTAGGAATGCTGTCTTTTGGGCTTGTTTTTGACTTCCATTTATTTACATCAAAGTTTTCTTGGCAAAATGTTCTTTGAGGTTAAAAAAAGTTGCTTTTTGCAAAAGGAATGATTTCTTCTGTGTTTTGTGTTACTTAACTGTTTCAGTGGGAAAATTTGGTTTTAATAAAAGTTTCCTCTTCCTTTGGCAAATGTTGATGTTTTTAAAATCTTCCTAAAGGAAAAAGCAGCTCTGGGTGGTTTTGTTTTTTTGTTAGTTCTCTGGAGCCCCTTCCCTTCCTGCAGCATGGACCTTCCCTGCTATTGTTTTTGGAGCCTTTGAACTCAATCTCACCAGGGCTGGCAATGGTGGGTGAAAATGAACCAAGCCCAGATTATTTCAGGGTGGAAAGGAATTGGCTACACTGGGACCTCTGCTATCTCTAGGAGTGGTCTAGTATTCAGAGAGAAATTTTTATTTTATACATATTGACTTGAACTTTCTGTTTTGTTTCCAAGTGCACAAGTAATTGCTACGTGCAATTTTTTGTTTGTATTAGAATGGGCTAGACTCTAAGGAACTTAAATTTGATTACCAATTATTGATCTTACTGAGTTTAAGTGTCAGAAAAATCTTTAAAGACCAGTTTAGACCTATGACCTCAGTGTAATGTCTATGGTGTTTTCCCACCCCTCCCTTTCTTGCATCTGTTGTAAAAGGGCTTTAGTTTTAGTCCCAATGGAAAGGGATTTCTATAGTGTACACTTCCTTTAACCAGCACATTCACACCACAGTTTTATTTTGCTTAGCTGGTTTTCTTTCTTGTTCCCCTCTGCAGCTTGATCCGCTTGTGAGCATTGCATTGCACTGCAAGAACTGCTGGAGAATTCGTGAAGGAGAAGCACACTGCTTCAAGGACTGCGGGAAGCTATGCCCCGGAGCCAGCTCTAAGGTAGCTGAGTCAGCTTTTACCCGGGAACTCTTAGAGCCACCTTGCCAGAGCACACAGTAGAACCAGTTCAACAGATCTCTTTTTATGCTATATGACAAGAGAGCAGAGCGACATGGCAACTTTAGGTAGCAGTGATGATTCTGATGATTTATATGAATTGAATATAAGAAAGTTAGGACCTAGCCTAATAGTTCTTAGTTGTCACATTGCCTTGGAGATAGGTTTTGTTTTTGCTTTGTTCTGGTTTTGAGGGGTTGATCTTGACTAACTCAAGTGTTCAAATTTTACCAACACTACCTCCATATAAAATTGTCTGTCACCATTTTTCATTGAATAGAGCTAATACATCCCCTAGTCCCACTAAATAAACTTTAGGACAATTTGAGGATCACAGCTAAAATCTAGCATAAAATATAGAAAGTTATTTGTAATATATACCTTGTACCTACATGGATCCTCCACTATTACAATCCTCCCTGGTATGGTGCCTTTCCCATAAGGAAAGAACCTACCTACAAACATGGTTATATCATCCAAGGTCTATAGTTGACTGTGGGCTTCACTCAAGGTGTTATGCATTCTGTGGTTTGAGACTGGAGGGGTTTCACTGATCAAAACTTTCTTTGTGTTTCACCTATTTGTCTCACCTGCCAGTGTCCAGCACTATCACTTCCTTATAGTCCTAGATCCCCAATCCCTGGCAACCACTGGCCTTTTCACTTTCTTTAGAATTTGACCTTCCTAGCGCTAGTTTTATAATATGTTCCCCATTAGTTAATTTGAAATCGCTGTATAGAAGTTCAGCTGTAGAATGAAAAGCTATTAAAGTTGTGTTAAGTAAGCTATTGGGATAATGCAAATACTTGCCTTAGAATAGAGTCTGTACAAGGTTTCCGTGCAGGAAGGCCTGGATTTGCTGAATGATGGTAGGCATGTCTTTTCTTTCTGAGTTAAGTGTTACCTAGCATTACTCAGACATGCTCAAGGACTTTCACGTAGAGACAGAGTAAAGTCTTTGTTAAGACCTGCCAGGGATGGTTTGTGCAATCTCTTTAGGATTAGTACTTTGGGAGAAGGTCTTTAGTAGCTGTTAAGTGCTTTCCTTTTTTAAAGGAAAATCTAATTTGTTATTTAAAAAAAAAAAAAAAACACTTTTCTCCTGGGCTAGAGAGATAGTACAATGGGTTAAGTTCTATCCTGAGTGCATACAACCTCAGTTTAACCCCTGTTTAACATAGTCCCCCATAGTTTAACATAGTCCCCACTTCACCTGGGATTGCCATGTAGGACTAAGAACGTTTCCTGAGCACTGCTGGGTATTTCTGGTGGTGTTCAGCTCTGGAGAGCCTGACAGTCACTTATTTGGGCCCTAGCCCTGAATTCTTGACTGGCTCAGAATCACTGGGAGGGAACCCTGGGTCCTCTGAGCACTGTTTAAGAGCCCCCCCCCACCAAAGAAAGGCCCTCTCTTCTCGCTCCTTTGATTAATAATTAGGAACACACACACCTTTTCATGTATAAGCAAAATAGATATGTTAGTTATGTTTCAACATCGATGGGGCATGGCAACACATTTTGTTTCCCATATTTTACCTTCTCGTTTTATTATGTACATTTCTTTTAAGCATAAATTTTCTTGTTTAGCAGAATTTGAGTAGAAGTAACATCTGCTTATTGTTCCTTATTCTCTCAATGTCACATAACCATCAGTCAATCCTCAAGTGATGGGTTAGAATGCAATTTAAAAAAGGATGGGTGTGGGAACCCAAAGAACTCTCCCATTAAGGAAAAACACACTATGACTGTTGACCTTGGATTTTGGTCAATGAGAATGTGATTTTATTTTCCAGGCAGTTCATGCACAAGTTAGGACTGTTGCTGAGGTGTCTGTTATGTCAATTTTTTATATTTTGCAGGCCGGAAAGGAACTTCTTTGGTCCTTGACCTTGTTAATAAGTTAGCATAGCTGTTAGTTCTGGCCTCCATCCTTGAAGTATTTTGAGATACTTTCATTCTTGTTTATAGTGCAGGAGACTGAATCAGTTTAAAGAGAAAGTGATGAATTAAAAGATGGAATTAAAAGGCTGACCGTATTTCGCATATATATTTATTTGAGAGAGCAAGTTGATGATTTTAGTTAACTGTTAATCCTTAGATTCTTAGTTATAAAACAGGCCTAAATGGTTTAGTAGTTTCTTGTTGTGGTTAGTGAGACTCTCTAGAGAAGTTTTCAGATATCTGGGATTGGAATGGTTATTTGAATTTTTGTTACTTTATAATTATTTTTCTCAGAAAGGGCATATAATTGATTTGCACAAGATGAATGGCATAAAATAAGTATAAAGTGGAAAACAAGTCTCCCTGCTTCCCCTGTCCTCTTAGTTCCCAGTTACTTTTCCAAAAGTTACCATGAACAGTACGCATGGAGACTTCAGTATTAATGTACCAGCACATAACCTGTAAATGAATATCCTTATTTTTACATGAATGATAGAAAGATACACTGCCTTGTACCTTTTATTCATGAATTTTGGGAAGTAGGGGGGGACACTAGGCTATACTCAGGGCTTTCACATGGCTCTTATTTCTTATTCTTGCATCTCACAAGTGCCCTTACCCATTGTACTTACTATCTCTTCAGCTCCTTTTATTTATTGAAATAATATTTTTATCAGTTCTTTTGTATTAATCTCTGGTCCTTTATAATGGATGCTTTATTCTAGTTTAAAATATTCTACCTATTTGGTAGACAAATAGGTAATTTTTAGTATTATCATCATGGATGAGTTAATAATAAAAAGCCTTATATCTTATTAAATATGTTTGATGTTTGTGTAGGATCCATTTGTAGTAGTGCAGTTGCTGGGTTAAACATTATGTACATTTTAATTTGGGTATAAATATACTGCCAAGTTGCTCTGTTCACAGTTGCAAAGTTGTAGGTTTTAGCAACAGTAGATGAGGACATTACTTTCTCACATACCTGCCAATCACAGTAAGATTGCCAAACTGATAGGTTTTTTTCTTTTGCAAATTGAAGGTGAGAATTATAGTTGAATGTGACTTAAGTTTAATATCTCTAAATTTGATTGACATGGAACATATTTTTATAAGTTTAAAGGGCATTTGTATTTACTATTTCTTTTATGTTTGTATCATTTGCTTATTTTCCTATTTGATTTTTTTTTTTAAATGTGACTTCAGGAATTGAACTCAGAGCATCTTACAGTCAAGGCATTCCCTTTACTGCTAAGACACATTTTCACCCCTTGTTTACATACTGTCAAATTACCATTTAATAAAGACCTGTTTATAAATCAACAAAATTAAACTCCTTTTTTTCTCCTTGTGGTATATGATATATATGCTCCAACCATTTGTTACATGGATAAAACCTATTAATTTGCTGGGGAGTTATTTAATAGCTATTTAATGATGTTATTTAATAATTATTGGTAGTAGGCTGTAGAGTAGTGGAGAAGGATGTAGAGATACCATTGGGTCCTGATATGTATATGAAACTGGTTTGATCCTGAGCACTACTTCTCTTTAAGCACCACTGCTTATAGGTCTGGAGGCTTTGAGCAACACCAGGCGTGGCCTCTGTGATCCCTGGCACCACTGAGCCTGAGTAGCAACACATTTTTCCATTAAACTCTATTTCTCAGTTGTTTGAATATTACTGAGAGAGGCCCCCAGATGCTCTGATCACCGCTTGGGAGGCCAAAAGAATGAAAAAGAAAACATTCTCATTCTTATTCTATAGAACTTTTTTCTAGTACTAGTTCAGGAGATAGTTAATTAAAGATGTATACATAGATTTATAGAGATAAGCATGTAATCAGACTATGTGTCATCAGGGTTTTGTATTAATTACAAGACCTTTTCTTTCTTTCTTTCATTCATTTTTTTAAGACCTTTTCTTTTCCTACACCTAAAAACCTATCTCATGATTGCTTATTGTATCCTATGGTTCTTTTTTTCTGTTGCTTCAATCTTTGATCCATCCAAAGTGTTAAGCATGGACTTTTTTGTTTAGTTGTTTTAGGGCCACACCCTGTGGTGTTCAAGGCTTACTTCAGGCTCTGTGCTTGTGGGCTCAGGGGACCATATGAGATACCAAGGGATCAAACCTGGGCCTGCCTAGTGTAAGACAAAGCACCCTGTGTGCTATATTCAAGTTTGGCCACAAAAATATTAATCATGAATTTTACTTGATTTTTTTTTCTAGATGCTCCGTTGATCATAGTTACTTGGGTTGCTGTAAACAAGGGACCAAAATATACTATGCTAGTATATTTTTTAACCCCTTAACTTCAGTGTGGGCAGACCAGGTAAGGAAAACAGCTAAACAGTCACTTAACTACTCAGTTTGCCTCTTTCCAGCAGTTGTGTCAGTAGTGACCTGCATGGTATTAACTGAATTTTTGTCATATCTGCGTCTTCTTATTGCACAGGGCAAAGGAGAGAGTCCACATAATCAGAAGCTGCATAAATGGACACATCACTTTTGCTGCCATTGGTGGGAAGTAAATCACATGGGCTTACTATAAAGGAGGCTGGGCAGAGACTCCTTGCTTCCTGCACATAAGAAGTAAAGGAGCAATTTAGTGTGAAAAGTGAATTGTTTCTGACTCATTGCCTAGCCATTATTACTATACTTTCCTCCTTTGGTTGTAAAAAAATTTGGTGGGATGGCCTCACTTGGCAATGATCTGCACTTACTCCTGGCTCTGTGTCCTGGGTTCACTTCTAGTGGACTCGGGGAACATATAGGGCCTATGGGATTAAACCTGGGTCAGCTGCATTGATTGCGAGTGCCCAATTGCCCGTACTATTGCTTCAGCCCCTCCCCCTCCTTTGATTCTTTCATACTTTGATATATAAATTTCCATATCTGTTTTGGTCTATTTCCCACTTAGTTTCACTTGTCTCTTTCCTTGTGTGTGTACCAGGATCACACCATTTTTTTTTTTTTGACTCTTGGGGATATATCTCTATCTCTGTTTCTAGTCTCTCTATAATTTATGTTTTTATAGAATTTTTATATTTATTTGTGACTGTTAAAGACATAATACGAACTTTATAGTAAGTATATCTAGTTATTCCTTTCAATTTAAAAAGAAAGCCTATTGGAATTGCATAAATATTGACAAATTTGCTTAGAGTCCTTATTTGAAAAGCAGTATGGTAGATTTTATAATCCTTTTATATTCTTTGAATAATAAGTTTTGGGGGCATTGGTATCACACCTTAATAAAAAGAAATTAATGAATTTGAAAGTTCAAAAACTACTGTTCTTTAAGGGTAAACGTTAGTTGACATTTTTGGAAATTTATGGCAATTAATCATACAATATTTAGCATAGAGACACATGTGTACATTTGCAAAAATGCTTTATAAAAATGTAATTACTTGCCCAGTTTGTATTATAGTCTGTGCCTTTTTTAACTGTACACATTTGGCTTTTGACTTTCCTTTTTACCTTCTTCCTGTAAAGTCTAGATGCAGGTACAAGCTAATTTTTTTTTCAGCCACCCAGGTCAGAAGACAAGTAGCCTACTTTTGCACAGACATAGTAGGAGCAATCAGGTTAATGCACTGTCACCGTCACATATAAAGCTTTCTTTTAAGACTATGTGGTTACTGCTGTGACTTTATATATATATTTTAAATTAGCGAGAAAGTATTTAAAATTTTTTGTTAATTTTTTGATGTTAAAAAAAAAAGTTAGGTAAATGTGTTCAACCAGCTGTGAACTGGCATATTGTAACTATACTTCGGTCTCATGGGCGGGTTATTCCCAGTCACTGTCTCTTAATGGCATCTTGCGTTGAGTTTATTAAATGTTTCCGTACACCATTTGCTTTAGAATATTTTTTTTCTTGTTTTCCTCATCTAAAAGCTGCTTGTGTCTTATGGTCAGGTGTGTCTTACAGAGTGAAAAATATGGTAGTTGATTGCAATTTCACTTCTTTCTTTCTAACAAGAGCTGTAATTCTGGTTCAGGAGGTAAACATAGCCTCTGGGGTAGAAGTTTGTCTTTACCACCTGATCAGCTCCCTTAAGGAGATAAATAGATCCCTCAAGGCAAGCAACTATTATAGGAGAATTAGTACCCTTATACCTCTCTGCCTTTACCCTACCCTGTATCTGTCTTTGCTTTGTGATAGTGACCACATTATGACTTTCTTTGCAGTCTTATGACTGTCCTTTTGATTTGGTTATACATAGTCACAGATTATGTATGTGTTCTGTTCATTCTTTACTGATTTTGTTGCAATGACTGGGTTTTAGGTACACAAGGTTGTGGTACTTATATACCTTTAGTCACTGGAGGACTGCCCATTAGGTTGTGGTGCTTGAACACTTGATCCCGATGGTTAACAATGTCTGAGGTCAGATTACACTCTTTAGTTGTAGTACTTGGATTTATTCTTGTTCTTATGTCATTCCCTTTAGTTGTATCCTTTGTCACTGTCTTGCTCATGCATAGCTGCAGTGTACATGGAAATCTGTAAATTGTTTGTGGCACTGGAGATCACAGACAGCAGAGCAGCAATGCACAAAGAGCAGAGCTGCCAGGATCAACTTAGCACATATGGAAGCACTGGGAAATGTACCCAAGGCCTCATACTTGCAAAGCTGCTATTTCAGTGTCTAAGCCATCTTCAGGATCCTGTCCACATGCTTCTAATTTCTGGTATTTAGTACTAAGTCTTAATTCACTGCATCAGGCTTCCATGGTGTTCTGGCAAATCAGGTTTACTAGTAGAATTGTAATGGACAATGGAGGGGGTCATATCTTCCTTTTTTGGCGAGGGCCCTTCAGACATTGTTTACAGGGTCTGGGGACCACTCCTTGGGATATTTGGCCTACCAGGCTGTGCTATCCAATGCCATGACCTCAAAAATGATCTGCAGCTTGGACCTTGCTGTACAGGGTCACCCTGGAGGTGCTTAGGGGCCTTTTAAGCCATATCTGTTGGTACTGTGATGGGGACATGGGTTGTTGGGACCTTTTATATGGGTCCTGTTACTTGCTTTGCATGTGATCCTGACCTTTTAAGTTATCTCCCTAGAGACTCTTCTTCCACATTCTTATTTTTACCCCCAAGGAGCTTGAATACTTATTCTGGGCTGTGTGTTTAGTGATCTTTTGTGGCATTGTATGGAAACCTGTATGAAGCCAGGGATTGAACTGAGGTTGGCGGCATTGCAAGGCAAGTATACAATCTTTCTAACCCTTATTCGATATTCTTATTGGTCATTGCCTTGTGCTGGTTTTTGTATACAAAATACTTTATATTTTTTTGTCTTTTGTTTTTGGGCCATATCTGATGGCTCTTAGGGATTACTTGTGGCTCTTCACTCCAAGAGATTACTCTTGGAGATTACTATGGGATGTTGGGAATCAAACCCAGGTCAGCCACATGTAAGGCAAATGCTCTCCCTGCTGTGTTTTGTTTCTTTACTGAAGTTTCTTACTCACTACATCTCCAAACTCCTTTGGGGAGTTATATATTTCCTTCCAGATCTGTCTGTTCAGAAAGTTGGCTTTTGAATTCTCTACATTGAGAAAAGAAATTAAGGTTAATAGAAAATTTTTCGTTTCACTATGCTCTCTGGCCCAAGATTGTTCTCTGTTTTTGGTCCTGTGAACAGAAGGGATATAAGAAATGCTTTATGAGTTCATGTTGATATTTTCAAGTCAATTTAGTTTGTAAGGTTCTTATGTAACCTTTTCTGTGTTGCATCTATAACTCCTGGATTCCACATATAACATTCTGGCTCTCCACGAACTGGGGAATGAAGGAAATAGAATTCACATTAGTGACTCCTTTTCTTCCATGTTATGTACCCCATTTTCTAAATATCACCACAGTCCTAAACATTGCATACTCATTGTGATAATTGCAAAGAAATAATAACTTTTTAAAAAATACTCTACATTTTTCTCTTCTTGTTATGGGGAGGACTCTTTGTAATGTAAAGATTGTTTATGACTTAAAAATCAGGCATATTTAAACATTGATTAGCTTTTAGATGATATTTGGAGCAGGAGTACTTTTGATTTTGTATTTTGATATACTGGTGTTATCGTTGTGTTTAGAAACGCTCTTATTAGAGGATCTTTGGTTAAATGATGGAGTCTTTGTAATTCTCTTGAAAATAACTCAGGAATAAATTGGTCAGAACAGGGTAGATGAGATTGTTCATTTTGGAAATGAGGTTGTTGTTTACTTTTGAATCTTGGAGGTAAAAAGAAAAATGAGAAGTTTTCTTTTTTCTCTTTGTTTCTGTGTATATATCTGAAATAAAATTTTTTTAAAGTTTATTTTATAAATAGTAAAGGACAAGGGCATATGCCAAGAAAAGAAGTTAAAAAGGATGAATTGGACAGAGAAGAAAACAATAGCTTTAAGAACAAATCTGTCCATTCTAGCTTTGGCCTTGGCTCAGTGGCTGGGAAGTAAAGGGCTGGATAATTCTGAACGAGAAGAGAGATGAGGGAAACCAAGATCTCAGGAATTGATGATAGAGGAGGAAACCTTCATTGAACTTAGAATGAAAGTTAGGAAAGTAAAGGCATTAGAGAGGATGATATCTCTGAGTTCTTGCCTGGAAACTGTTCAGGAAGAAGGGGATTATCAGCACAGCCTCTCCCCAGTGTGTATGTGTGTGTGTTAAGGCTGTGTGTGTGTCTGTCTGTCTGTCTTAACTTTCTTTGCATCTACTGAAGTTGCCCAGTACGTACGTACTTGTGTGTGTGTGTGTGTGTGTGTCGTGTGTGTGTGTGTGTGTGTGTGTGTGTGTGTGTGTGTGTGTGTGTGTGTGTGTGTGTGCTTTCTTTGCATCTACTGAAGTTGCCTGGGTTTGAGTGTGTGTCCTGAGGCTTCCTCTCAGGTCAGTCTAATCGGAAGTCTCTGAGGGTGAGGTTTTAAGACCATTCCCCTGAAAATCTAAAGACTAAGGTTTGTAGAATTGGACATTTTAAGATGATGTTAGAATCACATAATCATCTGAACTGAGTTCAGTGTACTGCCTAAATTCAGTTCAGAGGGGAGGGAGGTTGTGAAGGAGCTGTGTAGATGATTCTAGGAAGTTTTCAGCTGATGGACCAAGACAATAGAGACAGGAGGACTTTGGGGCTGAGGGAGGTGGTGATTGTTGAAGCAGTTGTTGCTTTAAACACTATGTGACGTTTGTCAATGTAAAGCACAGAAATGGTTCTCTGCAGAATGAATTGAGCTTATGCTTATGCTCATGCTTAGGAGCCTCATTCTGAAGAGAAAATTGGGGAAGAATTTAATTTTCGATGGTACGTGAAGAGCTTAAAAGTTGTCATCATGATGAATTTTTTTTTAGTTAAAATTTTGAATTATATTAAGAAGAGAGGCTCTTATCTGATGTCTGTTTCTCCTGTTCTCATGGTTTTTGAGCAGGATGGAAAGAGTACTGACATGGGTTCTCCTAGTCTGTGCTCCTGGATTTTTTTTGGGGGGGGGGGGTTGGGTCACACCTGGCAACACTCAGGGGTTGTTACTCCTGGCTCTATGCTCAGAAATCACTCCAGGCAGGCTCAGGGGACCATATGGGATGCCAAGATTCAAACCACTGACCTTTTGCATGAAAGGCAAACACCTTGCCTCCATGCTATCTCTCCGGCCCCACTCCTGGATTATTTTTACATAACTTTTTTACATTGTTTATTTCTTCTCTATTCCCTTTTTTATTTATTCATTCAAATTGAGCGCTTGTGTTTGGGGAAACTCTGAATGGGTTTGCCTGGTATGAAGTGGTATTTTCTAGTTTTTTCCTGAGATTGACTGCTAGCAGAATTCCCCTATTTTTGTAATTTTGTAATCACAGCCTGAATGCTGTGGAGAGAGGACTGAGGTGACAGTCTTGTTCCTCTCATTTTTTTCTTTACCTCAGGGTGTCAGTTTTGCTTTATTTTAAATGCCAGGCCAGGTTCATTATTTTGACCTCTTGGCTTTCTGCCTCCTTGTCTAGGGAGCATCATCTTTTTCATTTATTGTTTTTATTCCCCTCTCCTATTTTTTTCTTTAACTTGCCTGTTTTCTTATTTAGCATGCTGAGTGTTTTGGGGATGAGTGTGACTTGGGGCTTCCTTCTGGCTTTGTGCAGAACTTTTTCCTGTTTCTTCTTCCCTTCTCTTTGTTTTCTGTTGTGGGTTTCTCACTTAAGCACTTCAACTTGTGCATTGAACCTGTGTACACAGCTCATTTTCTTTCTCATGATCATATTTATACCTTTGATGGATATATTTAAATGAACAGCTGTGCATTTGTTGAGTCATACCACAATTATCCGATTCTGCTTTAGCTGCTCCACGGGCAAAAGCTTATTTCAAGGTAAGTTGTGAGAGAATTCCGTTAATCGCGTTCTAGTCAGGGGAGGGTAAAGGAGGACCACTAAAGAAAATGTTTTTTTAAAAAGTTATGTTGATTAGTTATTCCATTATTTTAGAGGAGAATGATTTGGTGCTAGCTTTTGAAGCTGTCACCTTGAGAAACACAATAGCTTGAGCAACTTTAAAGGTTTAGTGATAACAGTCTTAAATGTGTAATTCCCTAAAATCATTGATGGGCAGCTACTGTTAGTAGCTGGTGCTGATCTGTTTCAACAGAAATGGGGTCTTGAAAGAGTTTCTTTCTGTAAAGATCAGGGTACTTGACTCAACAGTCCTTGAATTCTTTGGTTAAAAATTGTATTTTAAGACTCCCGAGTAGATAATGTATGATAAAGATGTTACAATATTCCTTTCCTTCACATATATTAATTGTTAATTATAACCTCTTATTGAATCTTTGGCTTCCATCAGCCAGATCTGTTTTTCTCTTGACACTTCCTCTCGGTTCTTTCTGGAGGTTATTAATAGGCAGGGAAGCATGGCTTTCCAAATAGCATCAGTAACTGCTAGAAGACTTGGGGTGGGGGTGGCGGAGAGAATACGTCAATTTCTGACTTGTCGGAGCCACATTTTCAAGCTACAGAAAGGATCTCAGAGGTCACTGGGGATGTCTGTGCGCAGATCAGCTGGTGTCTGCAACTGGAGATGCACAGGTCCTTTCCAAATGGGATATTGTCCACCAGGGAGTTGTCTGGTATACCCGGAGTTTGCCACTCATCTTTTTGTTTGGCTGCTTCTCTTGGATGACACCCCTGAAAACTGAAATTCAAGTTACAAATGATACATTTTTAATTGATCTCAGGTACCTGGTTCCAACTATATTAAATTGAGTACAGGGAACACTCTCTGCCTGTTGTTCCCTGCATCCCCCTCCAGTCATATTATTTCTAGGGTATATAAACTCCTTAAACCTTTTTTTGATCCCTCTACCTAGATCTCAGTGTAGCATAGACTAAGAAGTTCAGATGAGAGAAGTTTTCATCTCTTCTTTGGATTCAGTATGAGCCAGGTGTTGTGCAGGTCCTAACTCTGTTTCATTGGGAAAAGAGGGGTGGGCTGAAGGGCTATGAAAAAAATATCAGTAAAGTAAGTAAGATACTTGGCATATTTTGTTGCATGCTCTGAAGGAGAGAAGGCTGGGTGATGCAATGCAGGTTGAGGATGTGAAGATCTGCAGCTGGAATGGATTTGGGTGTGGGTGATTGAGGAGTAAGATTCTAGTCAGGTTGGCATATAAAGAAAGGGTGTGTTTTTTTTTTCTTTCACTTCCACAGAAGTATATTCTTTTGTTGTTGTCTTTTGGGGAACATCTAGCAGTGTTCAGGGGTTACTCCTAGCTCTGCGCTCAGAAAGTATTCCTGGTAGACTCCGGAGATTGTCTGGGATGCCAGGGCTTGAACCTGGGCCAGCTAGCTGCATGCAAGGCAAATGCCCTACCTGCTGTGCTATCAGTCCAGCACCAGAAATACATTCTTTTTTTTTGGGGGGGGGGGGAGCTCGGGACCATATGGGATGCTGGGATTCGAACCACTGTCCTTCTGCATACAAGGCAAATGCTCCATGCTATCTCTCCTGTCCCCATAAATACATTCTTAAAAGGAGAAAGAGAATTTTATCTGCTTCATTTATTTATGTATTTATATATGGTATGTATGTATACATGCATGCATGCATGCATGTATGTATGTATGTATGTATGTATTTTCCACACCAGTCTCAGTTATACTTAAACAGTAGTATCAGTCTTACATCTAGGACAATTGAATTAGATGGTAGGTATCTGAAACAGAAGTATGTTATAAGGAGAAAATATAGAATGACCATTCCTTGCTAGTAAGCCAAAGGAGTAACTGCAGGCAGAGTTGAAAATGAGACACCATCTAGTAGAAGGCTTGGGAAAGGACGTATGACTTTTGGGGGGTAGGGGGGTTTATGTCACAACCACCGATGCTCAAGAGTTACTTCTGGCCTCTGCGCTTAGAATACACTTCTGGCAGGCTCAGGGGACCATATGGGATGCTGGAATTTGAACCTGGGTTCGTCCTGTGTTGGCCGCGTGCAAGGCAAATGCCTTACCGATGTGCTATTGCTCCGGCCCTTGAAATATGACTTTTTAAAATAAATTGCAAGATACCTTTCTACATGTGTTTGGAGGTGGGTGAGGGGAATCGCATGGTTCTCCCAAAGAAAAGGTAAATTAATTATTTCAAGCATTGTCTGTAAAATGGAAGGGGAAGAGTGAGCCCTCAGCTCCCAGGGAAAATGTAACAAAACAGTTGGGAAATGATGGGTCCTATCTACTGAATAAAGCAGGGGAGGCCATGCCTATTTGATAGAGAGGGAACTAAGTGAGAAAGAAGGGACAATCCATGTATTCAGGTGTGTTGAAATAAAACTAGTCTTGAGGTATTAAAGCTTGTGGTAGGGGCAGGGATTGATCAAAATATTGGAATTATTTTTATTGTTTGTGTTTCTGATAGGCGTATAGCAAATCCAAATCCATGATAGATCAAATTAAAGTAAATTTACCAGAGATTCTTTTATTATAGTGTAGTCTCACTTAAGTCTTTCACCATTTTCTTCAATAAAGTTTTCTCTCCACACCTCTTATCCCCTTCATTATACAAATGTTACTGTTTTCCTCCTCTCCTTTTTCACACCATCTCCTGCCTGGGTGCATCTGTCACAGCTGGATTGTTGGTAGTGGGAACACTTTGCTGAAATAATCTGTAATTATTTCCTCTAACTACAAGATGAGTGGATCCAGGGCCTGGGTTTCAGTTCTGTGGGACTTGTCCAAGAAGCTATTTGTATTCATCTATCATGAAAGATCAAATTACATGCTAATATTCTGAAAGTGACACCCCACCAGGAACCTTCCAGCAGCAGTAAAGTCTATATAAAACTAAGCCCTGGCAACTTATACGTTGCTAGTGCAGACTGAGAGTGGTGTTAAAAATATTTCACAGGTCATTTGTGAATTAGAGAAAAGACCGTAACTTAACTTATATATTATAATGGCTTTGGTTTAGCTGCTGCTTTCCTCCTCTTTCTCCTCTTATTTGCCTCTTCTTGTTCCTCCTTTTTCTTCTCCCATTCTTCTTTCTCTTTCTCCCCCACCCATCATCACTTACTTTGTGTTTGTCTTTTTTTGTTTTTTGGGCCACACCTGGTGACACTCAGGGGTTACTCCTGGCTATGCACTCAGAAATCGCTCTTGGCTTGTGGGATCATATGGGGTGCTGGGGATGGGGACCAAACTGAGGTCCATCCTGGGTCAGCCAAGTGCAAGGCAAATGCCCTACCGCTGTGCTATCTCTCAGGCTTACTTTGTCTTTATAGAACTGTCTCTTTGCCTCTCTCAAAAATCAGGTAATGTAGTACACAGAGGAGAGACATTACTATTGTCAAATGACAATTTTTTGTTCCATTTAGTTTCGTATGGAGGTTGTATTGTATGTCTAGAATTACTTTTCTTTTATTTCTAGCTTAATATGTCCCAAAATGTGGTTGACTTACAGTACTTTCTATTTTTATTCTGAGATGTGAGTTATAAAAGAAAGTGGAGGGATGGGGAGATGGTAAATAGAAACCACTTGATATGCTGGTAAGGATGCTTATTTATTTCCTTTATATCAAGTTTTTTTTTTTTTCTCTCTGTGCTTTAGGGGAGAGAGGTAATCAGTTTACAGAATGTTTGCACTTTGATTTTGATGTTTGAGATATAAGGGTATGATTGAAAGGTTGCCCAAATACCCGTGACTAAAGGTTGTTCTTTAAGAGTGATATCATGATTGTTTAGAATGTATAGAGACCTAGAAAAATGTTAAGGATGACAAATGCAGATTGCATATTGTTACAACATGGGTGGCTAATTTAATGAAATTGGAAGAGTGGACTCTGGGCAAATAGTTTTTTTTTCCCCTGGGTCTTTGAACAAGTTGCTTCACCCACCCATTTTCTTATCTTTAAAATAGTAGTAAAATCATTTATTTATTTTAGACTGAAATTGAATGAGATACTACATCTGATCCTTCACCTTAACTGGTCGATTAGTACTTACCACTACTATTAGGGTGATGTCAATGTAATGTTGAAGCTAGCTGAGAAAAAAGCAGAATCTTTCCCCTTCTTTTTTGTTTCTCTCACCTTTGATGTTAAAGGGCATTCTTTTATTTATTATTTTTGTTGTAAGTTGTAGAATAAACTGTAATTATAACCCTCACCAATGTTAACAAAGTAAATTAATGTGGTAGGTGTAAAGGTCATTTAAAATAGGGATAAGTGAACGTACAACCTGCCATTCTAGAGTCTTGATAATTTGGAGGTTCTTAGGAGTTGAAATAATATTAGTCTCAAACAAGTGCCTGTTGAGTGAGTGGGTAGTGTTCTGGACACTAAATTATGTTGTTGAATAAATAAAAGGGATTTAGCATCAGGCCAGAATGTATATTTTGTAGAAATATTCATCTGCAACACTCCCTTCACCCTTTGTATTATGGATAACAAATTATATACTTTAATAAAATAGGAATTTAGAACTATCCTGTGTTCTTATAACAGATTATCACCTATATTGTTTAACATGTTTTTTGTTTGTTTGTTTGTTTTGTTTTTGGGTCACACCCAGCTACACCCAGGAGTTTCTCCTGGCTTTGTCCTCAGGAATTATTCCTGGCTATTAGATAGCTTGATTTGAAATGCAAAGCTAATATCAAAATGCCTTGGATTTTTTTTGGGGGGGGCATAATGTATTGTAGTATATCTGTGACTTTATCCAGCTGTAAAACTTATGAAGAGCAAAAGAAGTGCCAAACTTGGTCTCAAGCCCACACATGTTAGGAATTGAGCTAAAAGCTAGCTACTTCACTGAATATCAGTTTGATCTATAAATGGAGTTTGAAAAGTATCATGGGATTTGAAAGCGGTTCCAGTCTGCCCTGGTGCTATGTCTGTTTTTTAGTCAAATATCATGTGAATGTTTTCCCAGAAGGTTCGGACTTGGACATTGTAAGAAATGGCAGTGATTTAAACAGGGTACTGTAGTTAGAAGGTAAGCTGTCTGTTCGTATTTGGAATAGTTATATTTCTCCTGTCTGAAGTTTATGTTGCCAGAGAGCGAACACAAAGTAAGGAGGTGGTGTGCACTTGAGGCAAAAATAATGCTCTGAAGCTTTCGCTTAATATTCTGTAATCCTGAGAGGTCATTGATGGTCAGTTGGGATTTGACCATAGCACATTTCATAAGCATTTTGTTGAACCTAAAGTAGTTAGTTACCTTCATATCACAGCTTTATAGTCTTAAAAAAATAAAAAACAATATGTAAAATAAAACATTCTATCAAATCAATTTGTACATTAAATATGAATCCTAATGCTTTATTCCTTAACTGGAGACTTACTGACTTCTCAGTGTTAACAACCTGGGAAAAGTAATGTATTTGTTAGGCATCAGGTAAAAATGATCCACCTATCTGGTACCATCTTGTGTTTGGTGGGGTAGAAGGAAGATTGTTGAAAGAGAAAGGCAGCAGTTCTCTGCTGTGAGGTACAAGATCCTCTGTGATTTCTAGCACTTGTACAGGTGTTCCACAAGATCCTTCTTTCAATGTAGGCTGGGTTTTCTGTATATGCTTCAACTAGTACAACATGCATATATATGAGTATAGTATCATATACTGTTTGCCTTCTTCCAAGCCAAGCAGAGAGATTTATATATATAAAAAAAAAGGCAAAGAGATAGTATGGAGTTGTACTAGAGAGATAGTACAGTGGATAAGGTGCTTGTTTTGCATGCAGCTGATCCAAGTTTGACCCTCAGCACCAAATTAAGTATCCTGTGCACTGCTGGGTACCAAGCCCAAACAAAACAAAAGAGTACCACTTTTACTTACTGCGATTTTTTGAAAACATGGTTTCATATTATTTTTAAAAATTTATATTAAATGTAAAAAAGCAAATATTTAAGAAATTTACTATGTCAATTTTTAGTAAATATTGATAAATATAACCTATATAGACTCCTTAGCATCTTCAATAATTTCAAGCAAATGAAAAAGCCTGAAAAAGAGGCGTGGCTTATTGGGCCACACTTAACTGTGCTCAGGATTTACTTACATGGAAGATCATTCAACAACTCTGCATCTGTTCCTCATCTGCTGCCTGATTTCACTCACAGGCCTGGAGAAATTACATGAATATCTAAGACCTATGAAAAGCACTTGTAAAACCTCATAGAATAAAAAAAGAATCAACCCCATTCCCCCCCCCCCAAAAAAAAAGGGGAATGCCAGTCATAATAGTTGAATTAACTGATCTTTTAACCAGTTTTTCTCAACCTTTCCTCCCGTGGTCTCCTTCAACCGTGTTTCCTTCATTTGGTATCTTTGTCCTATGGGTTGGTCCCCTCTTCCGTATGTTTTGTGTACTACTTTATGTCATTGGAATATCTTGGTGGCCCACGGACCCCCTATTTGAGAAAAATTGCTCTAGACAATGAACAGTGTAACAGCCAGTAAATGACATTTCTTTTCCCAGAGAATTTTGGCAAGCGATAGTAAATATATTTGGGGATTGAATTTATAACTCATTTTTCCTATTTATGAATCTAAATTAATATTTTAATTTAGCTTGCACAGTAATAGTCTGTTTAAAGGTATTTTGAGGAAAGTATATTTGTTGGCTATGTGACAGGAGAAAAATGCCAGTGGTGATTGTGTTTTAGATTTTTTTTTAATAGTGAAAGGATTCTTAATTATGAAGTTCAAAGCTTGTTAACTGCTCATTTTTATCATTGTTTGAAATTCTAGAGATTAAAGTTACAGAGATGACAAATGTCTTATTTCTGTCATTCCTTTGTCGCTATGTACATTAAGGTCCCCACTTAATGTCATCGTAGGTTGGTAAAACTTAGAATTTAAGCAGGATGACATATAACAAGAAGCAAATTCTTGAATAACATTGTTTTATTCTCAGCTGAGATTCTCTTAGTCTTTTGGGGAGTGCCAGCATGGAACCCAGGATCTCGCACATATACAGATTGTGCTCTCATAGAAGAATTGCATTCTTTCTCCTTGAGATGCTATTTTTCTTATCAACATTATAACAGAATTGATGCTGAACAAAATGACACCTGCTGTAAGTGCTTGTCTGTTGAGGGACAGGAGGAGACTGCTACTCGGTTAGAATTTAAACAAATTGAGCTGGCTAATTTAAGCTAATTCAGCAAATATCAAATGTGCTCTAACTTGTCTCTGGTAGCAGTGAATTGAACAAAGTAGATTTTTGCCATACAAAGTTTGCAGTTGAGTATGGAGGACAGATGTTCAAAAGCACATATATATATGAATGTATAATTATTAATTATAAGAAGTGTTAGGAATACAAATGAACAATGTGATGTGTATGAATTAGGGCATATGAGGGATGTATAGTAATGTACCATATTGGACCCAGGAGAAAGAACAGCCTTGTGTGTACAAAGATCTAACGAGGAAGAATATTGGCTGGTATGAGTCCTGGGAGAAAGATATGCTATTGTTCAGTGCAATAGACTGAGACAGGCAGTCTTATGGCCATCATTTATAGGGGCTATAATAGTATATTTTTACCCCCTTACATTTCTAATGTATAGTACACGGTAGGTGCTCAAAAACATATTCAATGAATGAAGAACTGGTATTTAGAGGCAGATGTTTTAATAGTTTCCAGAAGCATTTGGTGATGTTTCCTAAATTTTGTTTTTTGATTTTAATCTTCAGTATTTATGTTGCTTAAACTTTTGTGTAAAAGAAGTAAGAATAGGAATTTAAGATTAACGATGAAAATTTAAGGTATTAATGATATGATATGGTCTTTTATTCTATGTTATTCTGTGTATTTATTATTTATGATATAGTGGGTTCAAACATTTTTTGTTTTGGGGTCACAAAACAAGATCACTCATGGCATTACTTAGGGCACCATATATGTTTCTGAGAATGAACCTGGTCAGTGGTGTATGAGTCACAGTGTCTTACCCACTATCAATTTTTCAAATATTTGTACTATCCATTGTGCTATTGATACATATCATATATGTAATATAAATTTCTCAAATATTTGAAAATTTTAATTTGTGAACTATTAGTTGCTCTTCTCAAATATAGAGGTAAGCAAACTATCACTAGGAATAGCTGTTTGTATCACTTATTAATTTATAATGCTTTCATTGATTTTGGGAAGGGTCCATTTCCATTATAACTAGTCAGTCTAAGGTGATCCTCAAAGTAATAGTCTGTGCTATGCACATAATAAACCATGTCTACCTATCTATGTTATGTTCCTTCCACTCCTTCTGAAAGGTACCTCTTGATTGTGGTGGGGAAATAAAACAGAGATCAAGTGAAATCTAATTTTATTTATTTTTCTATTAAATTAAAACATTATATAAAAGATTAAGAGTTTGAACTTGCATTCCCTATATCAGTGAGCTGTCTTGTATGAATGACCCTTAAGTGTATGATGTTTAAGAGACATGATAGAGACTGATAAGTAATTGTATTGAACCAGGACTAGTGGGTTGGAATAACTACTGATTAAAATGGTTATTAAATCTTACACAACCTTCTATTAAGTCATGAAACATAGTAGGAGATACACTTGGGTAAAAAGGAAAAAAAGCAGGTTCATTTGGGGAAGAATCTGTTCTTGTTTAAAGACACAAAGATGACATTATGAAGGATGAGGGATAAGTATCTGGTTGTGACTGCCTTCAGGACCCTAGTGAAGCATTTATATGTCATAAATAAGATCTTACTAGAGAAAATTCCTATGTGAACACTTACTATTAGGAATTACTGTAAAATATCCAAAGTCAAAGAGTTTCATGCTTTTAAGGAAATAAAATAGAACTTTTTTGGATTTTTTTTTACCTTATATTTAGAGAAAGTATAGATTGAAGTATTAAAAGATTGCTGGTAAAATCAAATTGGAAGATACTGGGAATAGATAGATCAATCGAAATTTTGATTTTGAGAACATGGGTGAGAAGATGTGCTCCTGAGACACTTCATGAATATGTTAGCACTTATTCATCAAAGAACTTTACATCTCTCTTACCATTCAGAAGGTCACAACCAAAGTTCAAATTAAAGAGTCCTTTTTTTTTTCTGGTGAAATATTAGTGGAATTAATTGTGTATCATATTCCTAAAATTATGCCCATGAAAAAAAATTTTGGGGTAGTCCTTAGCTTGAAAAAATTAAGTGTTTGCTGTGATAATAAGTAATACGAAATTATATCAGATACCACATGCTTTTTTTGGTCATAGTTTTATATATTACAGATTTATACAATATTTTCCTCTTTTGTTTATGGCTGTACGTTGTTAAATTTAAGACTAGTGTGAATATGCATTTCCATGTCATGAGTTAAGTTATAGTTTTCTTTATCCCCTATTTTTAGGCTATATAATGAATTAGGTTGCTTCACCCCCAATCTTTTTTGAAGGAATAAAGTGAGGCTCACATGTAATAATTTGTCTTTAATAATTTAATTTTATAATCTTTACATCATATTAGAACAGACTATTCATATGTCTCAAACTTTTTAATTTTATTGCCAATTTTGAATCTGATCGGATAGGAGAATTCAGACCTAAAGTCCTTGGATAATGCCTAGTCATAATTGAGAATTGTTCAGGAGAATTATTCAGTTCTTTGTAAGAGAATCAGAGAACGATATCTTAGAGTGGCTACCTGTAGAAGATAAATTTAATGAACTCTTTCTTTAAAATGATTGTTTAGATTCTTGTAGAGTGTATGTGTTTAAATGCACTAAGAAATAAGGCAACATATGTGAGAGATTTAGGGGAATGGTCTTGAATGGCAGTTTGAAAATGGTTTGCTAAATTTAATTTGTCTTCCTGCTGTTACTTTTTTTTTTTAGTTTTGTTTTACGTATGTCTGTTTTCTTTCCACAGTTGTACAATGGTAGATGGAGTGATGATTCTTCCTGTGCTAATGATGATTACTTTCCCTTACCCTAGTATGGAAGGTAAGTAAATCTCAATTATTTGTGGTAGGATTATATACTGTGCTTTGTTTGGCTGAAAACTAGTTTTATCTTAATTTTATTTGATTTAACTCTTACTCTTTTTTTAAGCAAACAAACAACAACTTCACTTTTAAGATCAGAGCAAAATACTCTGGCAGGTAGGTCAAAATTTGTCTTGCTTATAGCGTCCCAGGTTCATCCCATATAGTACTTCAAGCAATGCCAGGAGGAATAATTCCTGAGCACAGAACCAGGAGTAATCTTTGAAATGCCTGTATGGCTAGAAACAAACAAAACTTTATTTTTTGATTGATTGATTGATTGATTGTTTTGGGCAAACCCCCCAGTGCTCAGGGGTTATTCCTGGGTCTGTGCTCAAAAATTACTCCCGAGTATGGGTCCATTTGGGATGCAGGGGATCAAACTTGGGTCAGCCACATGCAAGGCAAACATGCAACCCCTGTGCCATTGCTCTAGCCCAAAATCACCCTTCAATTTTAAAAGAATAGTTTTGATTCACAGCAAAATTGAGGAAAAGATAAGAGACTTTCCTACATAGCTATTTTTCCACACATGCATAGTCACCCCCAACATCCTCCACAACAGTGATAAATACAGTGAATTTACCTTGGCACATCATTACCCAGAACCTGTAGTTCATATTACTGTTCACTCAGTAGTGTACATTCTGGAGGTTTTGGCAGATTATAATGATATCCATCATTTAATATATCATAGTATTTTGCTACTAAAATTTCTCTGTTCTCTTCCTATTTATCCCTTTTCATTGCCCTTTTTACTGTTTCCAAAGCTTTGACATTTCTAAAATGTCACATTGTTGGTATCATGCAGTAGATTCCTTCCAAATTTGCTTGTGTATAAACTTTCTTTTCATGGCTTGATAGATCATTTATTTTTAGTGCTAAATAATATTCCATTGTATTTGTATCCATTCACTGCTAAAGTTTTGATTGCTTCTACAGATTTGCAATTATATATAAAGAACAGTGTACAGTGCATTCTTGGAATGTGATTACTGGGTTATATGGTAAGAATATAGCTAAAACGTTAATATTGTGTTGGGATTTTTGCTGATCCCAATCAGTGTTCAGAGACTATTTCTGGCTTTGGCAGTGCTTGGAAAACCATATACTGTGGTGGGGGATAGAACTGTAGTTGATCCTATGCAAGGCAATTGACAGCCTCTGTATTCTCTCACACTTTGTGTGTGTGTGGTGTGTATGTATGTTATATATGTTACATATATATGTAATGTATATATGTATTAGTTTTTAAAGAAACCAGTGTGTCTGTACCATTTTGCATTCCTGATGACAATGAATGTAGGGTCCTAGTTGCTTCAAAACCTTACCAGCATGTGCTGTAGTCATTGTTGCCGGTGTACAGTGGGGTATCATTGGTTTCTTTTTCTTTTTCTTTTTTTTAAATATAATTTTTATTTTAATTATAGTGGCTTACATATCGTTCACAGTAATATTCCAGGTACATATTTGCATTGAATCAGGGAAATTCCCACCACCAATTGTCCTCCCACATCTGCTCCCATCCTGCCTCCCATATCCTCCACTCTCTCCCCCGAGGGGCTGCTAGAATGTGTGGTCCCTTCTGTGTCTAGTTTATTACTTAGTGGGCTTATAACTGTTTGGTCTTGGTGCCTCCATTATTGCCCCCTCTAATTGGGAGGCGGGACTAGAAAGTTCAAGTTATATGGTTTTGTTTGAGGAAGAGAAAGGTAATATAATGGGGTAAAAATCGACTACGCCGACTATGAGCAGAGTCATTCTAGAGGCTCTCATCCTTGGTTTGAGGGACGAAGGGGAAAAGAAGAAGGTGAAACACCACAAAAGTTCAAAAAGGAATCAAATAAGATATCCAGTGAGCACTGCAGCCATAAAAATATGCACCACATAGTTGCCATGGTCTTGGCATAGGAAATATGTCAAGACGCAGAGGAAGAAAAGAAGAAAGAAAAAGTAAATATATAATGAAAAAAATGGACAACTACTTCAATATTTACCCCAAAACAAAGAAATCAATAAAAACTAGATAAAAAATAATAAAAAAAATAAAATTAAAAAAGGAGGATTATTTAGTGTTTTTTGTCCCCCCCCCCCACATAGGCACAGTAAATATTGGGGTCATCTGAAACAGAATCTCCTTGGCCTAAGAGATACAGGGTTTCTCTACCCTTGGAATATATTGTCATGGGATTATCTATAGACTCCTTTCACGTTCATTTACTCTCCCCTCGGTGTTTTAGTGCCCTATTGAAGACTTCTGCTCCGATCTGGATGATAAAAACAGACCTCTAAATCTAGAGGTCTCAGTCTGTGCACAGGTTAAGGAGTGGAACTTATGATGAAGACTTTCTTTGTGATTTTAGAAGTTCTGTTTCCTTGATGTCATTTTAATCTGTCTTCTGTGGTTAGTGGTCTTGGCTCTGGCCAAACAGAAACTCGGATGGAGCCTGGGATATTGTCTTTCGTTATGTTTCCAGAAGACCCGTTCATTTGCAACTGCCTCAGTCAGGACTCTGGAATTAGAGGTCATGATTGTTATACAGGACGTAGACCAAACCCTAGACTAGGGCTTTCTTGTTGGTCCCAGAATACATACTGCCCGGTCATAGTTCTATCAGCCAGTCATCTGTAGATCACGTTCTTGGCTTTTGCACAGCCCATAGTGTGGTAAGTCTTCTGATTTTGTTTTATCATTAGTTGGTAAGGTAGGATAACCTGTTCTTATGTCCACTTGTTCCCAATTCCTCGTTGTCAGGATATCATATTAGGTGCATAAATATTGACCAGGGTTAATACTTCTTGATCTATTGTTCCCCTGATCAGTATGTAGTGACCTTCCTCGTCTCTGATCACTTTCTTGAGGTTGAATGCAATTTGGTCTGATATTAGGATGACCGTCCCTGCTCTTTTTTGTTTTCCATTGGCCTGAATAATTGATTTCCATCCTTTTATTCTAAGTCTGTGCCTGTCCTGCATTAGTAGATGTGTTTCTTGCAAGCAGCAGAAGTCCGGTTTATGTTTTCTAATCCAGTTCTCTAGTGTATGTCTTTTAATGGGAGAGTTTAGACCATTAACATTTATGGAGATTATTGACAGAGAGGGCTGTTGTATAGTTGTGTTGTGTAGGGTTGCTGTTGTTACAATCGGGGATTTGGATTGTGTAATTCGTCTCTGAGTAGGTCATTTAAAATTGGTTTTGTTTGCACAAATATTACTACATCATTTTTATTTGAGAATGTTTTTAGTCTTCCTTCCCATATGAATGAGAGTTTTGCTGGGTATTGGACCCTAGGTTGGAAATTTCTTTCATTCAGTCGTTTAAGTATGTCATTCCACTGTCTTCTTGCTTGAATTGTTTGAAATGGGAGATCTGGTTTGGATTCTTATGTCCCTTCCTTTGTACTTGAGGGTTTTTTTCTCCCGTATGGCTTTTAAGAGTTCATCTTTCTCTTTGATTTTGCCATTTGGATTACTATATGTCTTGGTGTTGGCTTATTAGGGTCTATTTTATTAGAGACTCTTTTTATTTCCTGGAATTGCATCGAGGTCTTTTTCCAGAGGGTTGGAAAATTTTCTGTTATTATTTCCCTGACCACTTGTTCTTCCCCTTTTCCTGTTTCCTCCCCTTCTGGTATACCTACAATTCTTAGATTATTTCTTTTGTCATTGTTTATTAAGTACTGGACTTTCTCTTCCAGTGTTTTGCCTTTTATTTCCTTGTTGGTTTCCTGGACCGTTTTTGATCACAGTTTTTCTTCGAGTTGTTCTATATGCTTTTGCAGCTGTGAGATTCTGCTCGTATAGCTTTTTACATTATTTATTATTTCCTTAAATTCCATTTGTATGGAATTTCTCATATTCTGTAGCAGTTCTTCTCTTAGTTGGTTGATTTTTTTCATCCATGGTTTTCTTGTACTCGCTGGCTAGTGCTTCTTTCATTTCTTTTACCATGATTTGCATTTCTTTTTTCATGGCTGTTTTCAGATCTTCATCTCTTGGATCTGTTCGTTTTGGTGGACTTGGAAACTTGTTTGTATTTCCTTTCATATCTCCAGATGTTAGGGTATTCCTTGGTTTACCCATATTTCTTTGCAATTCTTGGTGTTGCCTGGTTTGCAGGGCCTTTCGATTAGAGCGCACTTTTGCCACCTGCCTTATTTGATATATGTATTTCTGGGCTCTTAATTATTTAAGAAATTTGGGTGTTAGGTCTGAGTTGGCTAGACCTATATGTTGTGTTAGGCTATATTCGCACGGTCGGCATGGGTGGGCAGGGCTTCCCTACCTGAAGCAGGCAGGGAAAACCAGCAGGAGGGGGCTAGCGCCATTTGTGCAGTCGGTATAGGTGGGCGGGGATTCCTACCTGAAGCAGGCGGGGAAAACCAGGCAGGAGGGGGCTAGCACCGGCGACATGGGTGGTCAGGACTTCCCTACCTGAAGCAGGCGGGGAGAAATTGGTTTATTTTTCTTTCTATGCTTTCCCCTCACATTTAGCCTTATACTATCTCTCCTTGTGACAACTTGATATTGATCATCTATTCATAATGGCTTAATTGCCATTATTTCTCAACTTTCATTGTCCATTTTTTAATCTAGTTGTTTGCCTCTCTTCCCTCCCCTAACTCTTTGCTGTAATTGTTCTGATGTCCTGGAGTCACACATGTTAGTTATGATGCATGTACCTGCTTAGTTGCTCTGCTCTGGAAGAGATTGCAGATGTGTTGTGACACGGAAATCCCAAAAGCAGTGTCATAGGGATTACACTTGGAACGTGGCCTGTGCTGGAGATCAGACTAATCATACTAAAGGTTTCATCATTGAAAATGTCTTCATCCTCCTAATGAACCAAATCTCTGCATGCTATTTGTTTTCAAAATACACTTGAAGTGGTGTGTTTTTCTTAATATTTTTTGTCATGCCTGGTGGCACTCAGCAATTTCTACTGGATCTGTGGTTAGGATGTTGCTTCTGGTACCTGAGGGAACTCAGGTGGCACTCTAGATAGACTTGAGACAATGGCATTAAAGCAAGTGACATTTCCTGTACTATCTCCCCAACCCCTTGTTATTGAGTTTTAAGAGTTCTTTATTTATTTTGAGTGTGGTAAGTACATCACATTTTCTCTCATACTGTAGCTTGTATTTTTATTTTCAAAACATTATCTTTCATAATGAAGTTTAATTTTAATGAATTTTTGTTTATTCTTATTTCTATGCATTGTTCTTTTTAAAAATTATTACCATATCTTAGGCTATTGAGATTTACTTCTGTGTCTCTCATTTATAGTTTCATATATTACGTTTCATTCTGATTTATTTTGAGTTAATTTTTTGGAAATATTTAAGGTCCATGTTTTGATTCATTGGGCTATGTTTCTTTTTTTATGATAAATGTTTTATAATATTCCTTGAGTCTCTTGAAGTATAAACCTTATACATACCCATATCTATTTTTTATTTTTATTTTCACAAGTTACTTAGGTTTTATTATATTGAGTGCATAGGCACAAACACTATATACACAAATATTCCAAAATTAGATTTCACTCAAGGATTCAGGTAATTAATGTTAGGGGAGACACTGCAGCATTTTAGGGCAATGTTTTAGGTTTTCCAGTTTTTTTTTTTGTTTTATTTGTTTGTTTTGTTTTGTTTTGTTTTTTAACTAGTCTTTCAGTTATATTTAAGGTACTAAGTGGCAGTAAATTAGGGCCATTCCCACCACCAGTGTTGTCCTCCGTCCACTCCTGATCCCAGCATACATCCCATACCTTACCACCTTGAACCCTAGACTGCTAGTGTAACAGGTCCATTTTTTATATAGCTTGTTGTAGAATGGGTTATCTTGATTCTGTTGTCGTTGACTTTAGGTTTGGTGTTTAGGTCTGATCATTTTATATTTCTACTCAGTGTTTATGCGACTGTTTGCTCCTGGTACATACCTATATCTTATATATAAACACAAACTTAAAGATTAAGTATAATTCCCTATTTGAAATAATGAGAAATCATTTTTGTAATAATATAATATGTAAAATTAGGAGATATTTTATTATGGTCAGCCTAAATACTCTATATATTATAAATCTATATTCTAATACTAATACTAGTAATGCTACAAACTTAGATTAGCCTAAATATATACTAAGAGACACGAAGTAAGTAATAAATGTGTGTATACATAATAATGTCTTTGAAACAAATTGGTACATATTGGTAGAGTACTGTATTGGTAACTTATTTTCTCAAGTGGTCTTATTTTCAGTAATTGAGTTTTCTTAATTGTGAAAGCATATGGGTAGAATGTCAACAACACAGAACTGTGCTCTTTTCTATATAGTAAATTTTGAGGAAATTTGATATACATGAAGACAGTGTTAGATGTGCCTTGCATTTTTAATAAAGAACATCATTAGGTGTTAGGCTCAGTTATTTGTACAATTTTTTTAACTTTATTAACTTTATTAATTGATTGATTGTTGGGCCACATTCAGTGTTGTGCAAGGGTTACTCCTGGCTTTGCACTCAGAAATTGCTCCTGGCAGGCTAGGGGACCAAATGGGATGCTGGGAATCAAACCGGATCCCTTCCAGGTCAGCCACATGCAAGGCAAATGCCCTACTGCTGTGATATCTCTCTGGCCCCACAAACTTTTTTTTTAATGACATAAATGAGTGCTGAGTTTAATAGTTAAGACTGGGGATATCTGCTAGTAGCTGTTTGGGGTCTTTAATATCTCTAGTTCTTGTTCATTCTTACTACTCTCTTCCCTGTTTGCAGAAGGCTGCTTAGGGATGGTACAGCTTCTGTTGATAACCACAATGAGATAATCAAGAGAAAAAGAAAATGAAAGTTACCCATAATTCTTTGCTCTTACATTTAATTGTGTTTGCATGTATCTTTCTAGATATTTAAAATATGAAACAATATGTTTTATTTTTTTGTGCACTGAATAATGCTTATTGTTCTTTTATGTAGAATAATAATTATGTGACTCTCAGCTGTTGGACAGTTGGAACATTAAGACAAGGCCCTTGCTAAAGGCTCTTGAAGGCTAATGGGATCTTTATATACCTATTATATGTACAAGAAAATAAATAATTTGACAAGCAAGTATAGGTAATATTTGCTGGGGACCAACCCCAGATGATCAGGCCTGAAGCAGGACACTCACTGAAGGATTAAGAAAATGAGACATGAAAGAGAAAAGGATGAGGTCAAGGGATTCACAGCCTCCTGAATTGAGAGCCCTTACTTTCCTTTGAAAACAGTATTTATCTCTTAGAACTAATAACACAAAAAGGAGGAGGGAAAACAGCTGACATTTACCTTTCTATTCTAATCTAACCTAGGAAGGCTTTTGTACATCAAAGGGGCTGGGATAGCTAATGCTAAAGTCTCTGGATTGTCTTCTCTGAGAGGTGACAGATAAGAATGACTACTGGAGACTTTGCTTAAGGGTGGTGGAGTTCCAGTAATTAGTGATTAAGGGTCTCTAAATCACTTTTTTAGCCCCTCTTCTCAAACTCATTTTCTAGCCAAGTGTATTTTTTCCCTTGATATCTGTATACCTGACAAGATTGTGTAAAGCTCATGTATTTTTTGCTGCATAATTCAGCATACATAACTCAGTTATAATAACTGATCTGTTCTAATCTCTTTCATATTTTGTTGACGTATATTGTAGTTTTACATTGTTCTAAATAGCCACCAACTTCATGTAACATTGAGCACTCAAAATGTCACTAATATAGGTGAACTATGCTCTAAATGTAAAGTATATACTGGGTTAAATTAAAAAAAAAGTGTTACCTGTCTCACTACACAGCTATAAAAATTTAGACTTATATAATGTGACTTACTTTAAATTTCTATGGAATAGTGTTGTTCTAAAGCAATTTAGGAATTCTGTAATCTAGATTTTGTTGTAAGTAGTGTTAAAAACTTTTTAGTAATATTTCAACAATTTTAATTAGTACCAAGAATATATTGCATCCTGTGGCAAGTTTTAAAGGATTGGAAGTAAGTTTTAACTAGAAGAGACACTGGCTTCTCAATTGAAGAAAGTACTAAGAAGAAATGCCTGGAATGATTTGCTGATCTCAGAAAGCACTATTTAACTACCCAGCCCATGCCTGGCTACAAAAAGTACAGATTTTTAGGCTTTTCTTTCTTTTTTTTTTTTATTCTTCTTTATTTGTATTTATTTCCATTTTTGAACCACATGCAGCATTGATAAGGGGTTACTTCTGGCTTTGCATTCAGGAATTACTCCTGGCAGTGTTTTGGCATATGGAATGCCAGAGTTTGATCTCTGTGACCCCAAGGCTTTTTTTTTTTAAGTACTAAAAATGACTACTAAAAATAAAAATCTAAAAACTGTGTAGAATGAAGTTTTTCCAGATTCCATTACTTTCCCTAGATATAGTATTCCTTCTGATGTTAAAGATTTCATTGGGCTTCATTTGATGTCCGGATGGACATATGTTGTCAGGGTAGAAGAAAATGACAGGAAGATAAATGGTTGGAAATATATTATGTACAATGAAGAGGTAAAGAATGGGAGAAATAAAAGAAAGGAAGGGAAACTTATTGAACATGATTATCAGCAAGGCCTTTGGCTGTTTTGCCTAGTTTAAGTCTTAAGCCACTCAGAGAATTTTACAAATGACCCCTTAATGCCACAGTGAAGCTGTGTAGCAAACCAGTTAATGTGGCAGAAATAGAAAAGATCTTCATAAATTACTAATCAGTATCTCACCACCACTTAGATGTTTATAAGTATGGAAAAGATCACATCAGCCTTTAGTTGTAAAATAAGTTTTTTTAAACAAATAAAATCTCCAAATGAATGCTGCATCTAAAATGCTCTAATCAAAACAGTGGTTGCTTTTGTCCTCTATCCATGAGTCAACATCTTGTTAACTGTCAATAGTCTATTCTACGAAAAGACAATGTTTCTACATATTTACCAGGAATTGGAAAAACACGAAGAGCAAAATCCCTTTAATTGTAATTGAGCATATTCTGCATTACTCAATATTAGTTATAAACAAATGTTGATTACAAAATATTTAACCAAGAGGTAAATAATAGGTCTGATAGCTGAAATCTTAATTCTGTTATCATTGGGTGTCTATTTCTAAACAAAAAAATGAACAAATTTTAAAGCTTGAAGGACTGAATTTCATACTTTAGATGCTGGGATCTTTGTGTTCCCATCTTGGCTCTGAACAACCCCTAAACACTCCAGATATGACCCAAAAACAAAACAGGAGGAGTTAACCCATTCTTGATTTGTTATGCAGTTATAACATCTTCCTAACTGTTTTGTTGGGGCATTAAAAAAAAGTCATAAATTTTATTCTAATATTTTGTTGGCCAGCATAATTTTTTTCTTCCTCTTAGTCTCTCAAATACTGATAAAGTTAGAGACAACACAAGGTCTGAATAATTTTGGTATTTTGACTAGTATGAGTCTACTTCTTTTATTTCTTTGTTTTGAGTTTTAGGCCACACCTGGCTTTTTACTCAGGATTCACTCTAAGCATTGCTTGGGGTGTCATGTTGTGCATTGCCAGGTTTTGAACCTAGGTTTTCCACATCAAGGAAAGCACCTTACCCATAATGTCATTTCTCTGGCCACAGTACAAGCTTACTTTCTAGAATATATCTCTTCTATGGAACTCTAAGTAGTAAGGGGAAAATAGACTAAGGAAGTTTGAAAATGCTGCCTATCAGAAGAACCTTTTTATTTTATTTTATTTTGGTTTTTGGACAACACCTGCCATCATTCAGGGGTTATTCCTGTGCTCAGAAATCACTCCTGGCAGGCTCAGGGGACCATATGGGATGATGGGAATCAAACCTGGGTCAGCAGAGTGCAAGGCAAATGTCCTACCCTCTGTGCTATCACTCTTGCCTCCAGAAGAACCTTTTTGATGAGATTAACAGGTAATTTTTTTAACAAGTTGTTTTTTTAGCAAGCTACTGGTTTATTACTTTATTTTTTATCATTTTCATGATCACCTTAATGAGGTAAACTTTTGAATAATAAATTAAGCCTATTACTTAAGGTTACTCAGTTAACACATAGTGGGAAATACATTGAAGGATGGATTTTCAGTTATTATCAAGCCTTTTAGTATCCTGCATTTCTTCGTTGCCTTAGATCAGTTATTACTTTATATTATATTATGTCTGGTTCATGCTAGAATCCAGCTTAATCTAGTTTGTTTGAGAGGCTGAGGCGACAGTTTCTTATAGCAAATGAATGAAGCCCCTTCATCTGTTTGTCTTTTTTTTTATTTCTCTTGTGTCTCAAATCAATGTGCATTTATCACGTTTATTATATATACAACTCTAACTGCAGAAACACTTTTATTTGCTCTCATAGAGAAGAGCACTTGAGTCTTAATTATCTATATATCCTTCCTTTTCTTTCCCATTAATAAGACTAATCATTATTTAATACTCTAGTTATGGCACTAGGAGAAGTCCATTTTGTTCCAGAATTCTTTTGAGTTCCCATTGTCCCTGTGAGCATTTGCTGGTATAAACTCTGACTCAGAACGTAAAAAGGCACATTGCTTTTTCAGAAATATTTCAAAGCTCTTATGATCCATATTTTATTAAATTTGCAAGCCGTACTTAGACTTTATTATAGCATGGAGAGATAGGATGGTTACTAAAAGTTCTGTTGTAAGAGATTTTGGCCTGCCCTAGGGAAGATCACTAAACCCTAAATTATTTTCTCTGTTGACTTGATTTTAATGTTTCCAGAGCCATCATCACTCAGACTTTCCACCCCAATTATCCAATGGGAAGGGAGGAAAGGAAGGAGGTTAACGTCAATAGACATTTTGTTAACATCTACAAAGGTGCCCCTCTTTGCCACTGAGGTTGGGGGTTAGGGGTGGGAGAATAAGTCTTTCTTTGAATTTCTTATAATAGAGAATTCTGAAAGTTCTTGAAGGGATGAGTGAATGTAAGAGGAACATCTTAGTATTATATTTGTTGCTCTCATTTCTCATTTTAATTTGTCCCATTTGTTCAGAATAAAATATATTTTGCTGACAAGTTTCCAAACGAACGACTTTCATGAGAGAGATGAAATAAGCTTTTTGCCACTGCTAGGAACTGACATCTAACAAAGCTGCACTTTTTTTTTTTTAATTTGGGGGTAACTTGGGAAGGGAAAGATTGTTCGAACCACACTGCCCAGTGCTCAAAAACTATTCCTAGCTCTGTGCTCAGGAGTGATCCCTGACTGTTCAGAGGACTATATGTACTGCCAGGGCTTTGAACTCGAATCATGACTATAGGCAAGGCAAGTGCCCTATCTCCTGTACCATCTCTTCAGCATATTCTTAATATGCTTCCTTATTATCAAATTTTCTTATCAAACAAAAAAGGATGATGGTTTCATGGAAGGTGAGCGATAACAAAGCTGCTGACCTTTCCTTCTTGGGAGATGTTTGTGTCAGTGGTGAGTTCTTCAACTAAAAAATCAATTATCTTTTATTTGGTGGTAATGAGGCTGCTGGAGATCAAACACAAAGTCTTACACATCATATGCAAAGTATGTGCTCTTCTGCTCAGTCACATTGCTACTCTCCCTTTATGTTTTTTAGAAGTCAGATTGTATCAAGGCTGGAGCAATAGCATAGCAGTAGGGCATTTGCCTTGCTCATGGCTGACCCTGTTTCAATCCCCTGCATCCCAAGCCTGTTAGGAGTGATTTTTAAGCAGAGTCATTAGTAACTTATGAGCAGCGCTGCTGGGTGTAGTCCAAAAAAATTAACCAATCAATAAACCAACCAACCAATGAACCAACCAACCAGCCAACCAACCAACCAACTAACTAACTTACTAACTAACCAACCAACCAATTTATCTGTGCAAGGGGTCGATATGCAGATGACTCAAAAATGTTTCTCAGATTCAAATATTGACTAGCTGAAAAGTAATTCCAAGATCCAAGCTCATTAACCAACACATAATGATCTGTTGTATGGGCAGGAGACAGTAACTTCAAGCTTCGAGTTTATAAAGCGAAGTCTCAGGAGCTGTCTGTTCTTTATAGAAAAATGAGTAAAGCAGATTTGTAGCAGCATTTTATATGTAGAACTCTCGCTCAGATAAACAGTGTATACAACAGTAAATAAAAAAAACTTTTGAAAACTAATTTGCATGTGCCAAGGAGAGAACTCAAGTGTTCAAGCACAAGCTTTGTGTGTGAAAGGCCCCACATTTAATCCTCAGCACTTTGGGGCTTTGGCTCTATCCTCCATACTTCTAGAGTGTCCTCAGACCCCTGAGACCTGTGGGGAATGGCACCTCTCCTGATTCCTTCAAATTAATTTGGAGCTTTCCAAATAGTGTTAACTGTCCTCTGGAGCTTTTCTCTGCAGCCTACCATGGCTTTAGGCAAACATCTATAGATAATAATTATTTGTAGCAGTCATAATTACTAAGAACTCATGTCCATTCCAAGAAACTGTAAGACATAGTGTGAAGTGACTCAGCCAGAAACATTTTAAAGAGTTGGACCTAATGCACGACATTGAGAAATAATTTTGATAGAACCCACACACTTCTGAAATGAAAATTTCAGGGAACAGCGACTCTTACTATGTTTCATATATTTATTTTCTTTATTCTTTTTGAAAAGTTTAAAAAAACATAGGACTTTATTGACATGAGTTTTTTAGTATACAGTAATTTGGTAGTTTTTATCTTTTGGGAAGCATATTTATTTTTGGCACTGTAGTTTCAATACTGTTAATGATAGGGTTTCAATGCACAGACCAATCCAGCACCACACCCTCCACTAGTGTGTCTGCTTTCCTCCACCATTGTCCCAACCTTTCATCCTCCCTCTCCCTCTTCAATTCAGTTTTCTTTAACTTATAAAGAAAAACATGTATTGAATTGCTGAATCAGTTTCACTACCTGCAAATGGATCATAATCCAATAAACAACTCACTTTGCTCACAAGGGACCACTCAATGTCCAGAAGGCCCTGCTACAGTCAAGTGGACATTTGGTATTTACAGTAGTAACCCTGGCCTGGGGCCTTTTGTTTTCTCACCATATGCTGTTGCCCTGGGCATTCTCATTTTCTCTCTCCAGGTAGCTCTTTCACAGGAAAAGGGAAGTTTACCTTTGTGCCCTCAGTCTTCCTTGTGTCACTGCAACAGCTGCTGCCTGATCCTAGTCAGGTGAATCTAGAGCCACCACGGTGCTGCTCTAGTTCTTTATTATGAGTTAGCTCATAGCATGTTCTGTCAGACATGTCTGTTTGGGTGATGTAAGGAGAGAAGAAAGAATGAGAAATTTCTCCTGGGATGATGGTGTTGAAGTTCACCTTAAAAATAGAAAACCTGGAGGCCAGAGCCATAGCACAGTGATAGGGCCTTTGCCTTGCACACAGCTGACCCAGGATGGATCTGGGTTCGATCCCCAGTGTCCCATATGGTCTCCCAAGCCAGGAGCGATTTCTGAGCACATAACCAGGAGTAACCCCTGAGCATCATCGAGTGTGGACCAAAAACAGAAAATAAAATAAAATAAAGAAACAGAAAACCCAGGGGCAGGAGCAATTACCTAGGATATAGGTGCTTGCCTCACATGCAGCCTATCTGGAACCAACCTCCAATACAGAGCCAAGAGTCAGCCTTGTGTAACTCTCTACAACAAAACACTTTTTGAAAGTAAAGAACACCTAATTCTGCCTGCCCCTTTCAATATAGCATTCAAAATAAATATGCTGTGGTAGGGATCATACCTAGGTCTCATTAATGCAAAGCAAGGGTCACCTTCCAGGCCCACTGCTTGTGTTTTTTTTTTTATTTTGGGGTTACACCTAGCAGTTTTCAGGGATTGTTCCCAGTGGTGCTTGGAAACCTTGGTCTCTGGTGTGTAGCTATATAAGTGAACTCCCTGACCCTTTGTATCGTGTGTGTTTGGGGAGAGTGTTTAAGAGTTGTGGGACCCTATCAGTGATTCTCACCCAGTCATGATATTGGTTTAGTGTAAGGGCCTAAGGATAAGATGCTGCTCAGATTCTGCAGTACTGGGAGACGTGGCCCAACCCAGTGATGCTGAGGATCTCCAGCTATTCCCAAGAACCATTCTTAGTTCCCAAAAACCACATACTGGGGCAGACTTGAATCTTGTACTGGACTTGTATAAGGCATGCACCCTGGCCCCTATACTAGCTCATGGCCTTGTATTTTTTTGTTGTTTTGAGGGAGTACTATGGGGTTTGGAGTCGCACTTGGCAGTGCTGGGGATCATACCTGGTTCTACCCAATATAAGGCAAGTTTCTTAAATGCTTTATTATCACTGGTCCTCTGCCTGAAATTTTAATTCAGTAACTGATTTTGGAGTGGGGAAAGAGAGGGGCGAGTGGCTTCTTTTACTTATTTATGATCATTTGTTCTACCTTCTACTTCTAGTATCAAATCAGTTTGAATGGAAGGAATTCATTCAGGAAAGTTGGAAATTTAAGACTAAATGGAATTTAGAATTTAATTTGTGTGAGGCATAGAATACTGAAAAATACATTTAGAGTGATAAAGTTGTAGCTTTTCTTTAACATCATGTGGTAGTTTATATACACTAAAACATTTTGTAAAGAGGGTAATTTTTAGTGGCTAAATGGCACTACTAATCAAAATTAGAAGGTTCTTGGCCACCGTGGAAATTAGAACTTTCTCAGGAGAGTGACAAAACTAAAAGTTTCTTTTTTACTGTGTCAGTGTTACCATCTTTAAGTGTGTGTGGTCATGAGGAATTTGTGAGTGGCAGAGACCTGGTGGTGCTCAACACCCAGTGTTTAGGTGCATAGAGGTTTTTGGTGCTTAGTGAATATTTGAGAAAGGAACAACTCGTGATGGCTGTTGTAATGATCATGACATTCAAAAGATAGTTTTGGAAAGGAGGGACTGATCTTGACTGATGAGATGATAGGAAATCATATCCTTGCAAATAACGTCTTGCGTTTGGAAAAATGGAATTAGCTACTAGATAGTTTCAAGAAGGGATTGCTAATAGGATGTTGTGCTGGAGGTGTTTGTCTTCTGTCTCTAGGGCACTGAGGGCTAGTGAATGATTGTGTGTTTGGAAAGAGTTGTGTGTTCTGGAAGTGGATAGGTTATGGTAAGATTAGAGGTAGAAAGTTGAGAAAAAAACAGTCCTCCTCAGCGTTTGAACAGGACAGGCAGGCCCACATGCTGCCTTTGCAAAACTGTGGCAACTTAATGGTAGCAAACAGAAACAAAGACAAAACCTTCATTTAAAGAGTAAACCTTTATTATTTTAGTTTTCCAATGATAATGCCAGCAGTAACAGACTACAGTATTAATCCCAATAATAATTCCACTGCTACTTTTTTTTTCTTTTTTTTTTTTATGAAAACAGAAGCTTGAGCTGTTAACTTTTCTAGAAACTTTAGCAAGACATTTAAATCCCTCTAGCTCACCCTTTGTTCCTGTGTTACCATGGAGTGTCAATAAGCTCAGCTCAGAATAACCCTAGCAGTGAAATGAGAGGTACCGCTCACTCACTGGCATGCTGGCTGGCCAGGTTACACTCTTCCTTGCTTAGGAGGAGCAGAGGGCAGCTGGTTGCCCTGGCAGCTCTGAAAGGTGTATGTCTCTTGGCTGCCCAGCATTTGAATCTGAACCAAAACTTGGCTGCCTTCTGAACATGTGTGGCACTGATGGAGTTGATAGCAACTGAAAATAGCCCACTGAGCACCTGTCCCTCATTCACTGCCCCTGGCCAACTGCCCTTTCAGGACCATGTGGACTCACTTGGGGGCTAGGTGAAGGGCTGAGTCAGTAAGCTTGTTTCCTAGGAAGACTGTGCATTGGTGGTGGTAGGGGAGTTTAACCCCGGAATAAGGCAAGGCAGGAAAGAAAAGAAAGCAGCTGGCTCTTTTGAGCAACTGCATTTGGTTTTTGTGGTTAATGGGTCGCCACAGTGCTTAAGATTCTATAGTTCTTACTCAGCCAAATCAAGGTCCAGTTGACTGAGAGGTGTGTGTTTCCCTTGGAGGAGGGAGAGGCTTTCCTAAATGATTTCTGGAGGGTTGATTGATTCTGGGCTTTTGTTTCTGTTTCAGAAGAGGTCAGTGGGTGGGGTGGGGCATTAAGTCACTAGTTTGTTTAAATTTTTGACCAATTTTAGTCATTTTTGTAGGTCACCTCTCTAAATTATTTCTTTTCTCCATAATTCGTTCTTAGCAATCAAAATTTGGATACAGAATAGAATTACTGCAAATCAAGAGCTGCCTATTCTCCTTTCAAAATGGTTTTTTTTTTTGTTTTTTTTTTTAAATTTCCATCCGAGCTTTGATCTCTTTGGCGGACTTACCATTGTTGGGTGTGCTTGGCACACTAGTGTGGATGGAAGCAGACTGTGGAAGGAAATACTTCTGAAATGACTGAGGGTATTAAAGCTACTATTTAAAAGTAACCCTTTGGAGATTCTTGGGTTATCTTTAGGCCATCAGTACTCTGCACCTCTAGAAGCCAAAGGGAATTTGTGGAAAATCTGGGTAGTGGCTCCTGCCTTGGTGTGTCTTTAGATATTCCTGCTCCCCAGCCTCGTGACACAGCTCTGATTTAGTTGCCATCTTTCTTCCAAGGCTCAAGATTATTGAAGAATCCTGGAACAGTGCAGTACCACAGAGATTGTCAGTGTGAGAAGCCACTTCTGGTTCACAGCACTCTGAAGAAATGCACTTGTCTGTCTTGAGTGTAGTAAATAATTAGAACCTTTTAATAGGCTCAGCAATAAGAGAACAGGTTCAAAATGACCCAAACTTAACTGACTCATGGTGACTATAGCACCTGTATTCTATCATTAATAAGCCAATTTTCTTATTGTTTGCTTTTGGTTTGGGGCCCTACTCAGGTTACTTATGACTCTACATTTGGGAATTAGCCCTTTCAGATTTGAGGGACCATATGGGATGCCAAGGATCGAACCCCAGTCAATTGCATCTAAGGCAAACCTCCTAACTACTTACCTACTGTCAGCTGCATAAGCTAATCTTCTTAAGTGTGTTACATTTAGAAGATAATAAATTCTTATAGGTCATGTGATATAGACCTACAGGGAAAGAAGACAGTCAAAGAAAGAATTAATCAGTCTGGGGTATGTATGCATGGGCTAGAAATATTGGGATTCCTTTCTTCATTAACCTTTAGTTGAGTCCTGGAACCTAGCAGGGTGGTAATGCATGCATTAGGAAATTGGAGATGTAATGAAAAGTACTAGCAGAGGCTTGGACTTTGCCCAGTTTTTCATTCTTGATTAGTTTCATCTTTTTTTTTTTTGGAGTGGGGGCCAGAGAGCTAGCACAGCAGTAGGGCGTTTGCCTTGCACGTAGCCAGCCCAGGATGGACCTGGGTTCAATTCCCGGCATCCATATGATCCCCCGAGTAACCTCTGAGCTCACTGAGTGTGGTTAAAAAAAAAAAGAATACTATGAAGTTTTAATATAGAGCCCAGAGAACAAACCTCGTGGCCATAGTCATATGCTTCTTAGTTAAACTGGTAGAACTTCTTCCTAGAGAGTGAACAGAATATCTTACTGTATAGAATCAATAGATGCTACCATATTGTTGGGCTACATATAAACAAGGATTTCTATGCAGGTTTATTATTCCCTTGATCTTTTCTCCGTTCCCCCACCCTTATTCAGGCTGTGGTCCTTTCTGTTCCTCTCAACATAAGTGAAACTTTGCCTAGACATGAGCATTCCACTATAACAAGAAATGGGGGCATATCTGGTCCTGAAAGATTTCCTTGGTGGGTAATTTCCTTTAGGCCTTGGATCATTTGTTGTTCTGAGGCAGAGATCCAAGAAGTGTGAAGACAGATGAAGAAAAGGGTCATGATTTCCCCCCAGATTAAGAAGTTGCCTCCCAGACAGGGTGTTTATGAGAAAGTCAAATCCTTGCTTTCAGGAAATCATAAAAAAGCAGGGAGAAGGCAGGCCAGTATTGTTTCAGGTCAGTCTGCCACAGATTTCTTTAACGTGTTTGTCACTTAAATACAGCCAGTGAGTTTTTGGCAGTGAAATAGAAGGTGTGGCTGCCTCAGTAGGCTTAATTTTACAGGTATTATTTCAGAGACCAGGAGTCAACCCAGACACAAAATAAACAGATGGTACTTCCCCCCCCCCCCCCTTCTCAGCTTTTGCAGTCAAATTCAGGATGACAGAGGAATCCTTATCACCTTCTCTAAAGCCAGAAGAGGATAATGATGTAATTCACTCTTTCCTTCTCCCTACTGAAAACATCCATTAAGTTCATGGTTAGGAGACTTGATAGAGGAAACCAGAGGTGTTCTTTTCATTGCTAAATAGGCAATTTCTGCACTGACCTCTTTTAACTGACTGAAGTCAAAGAACCGAGTTGTGTTTGATCATCCTGATCATAGTAGCATTCTGGAAGCCCAAAGCTCTCATCCAGTTTAACCATCCAAGGGATGACCACCCAATCAGAGTTCTGCAGATCCATTAATAAATTAAATCCTTATTTTAGAAACTCTAGTAGATTACCATATATATTCTAACAAACAGGTAAATCAATAAGAATCTTATCACAAGACAGAAAGTAATATTTTTTCTCTATTGTAAAGCCCTAGTAGGTGAACAGATGTGATGCTATGGTGAGCTTGTCAAAGAAGAAGTGGTGTGCACAGACTTGTTGGCTGGATGACTAAGCCTCGCCTTAAGATCTCTGCTGACATTTAAAGACTTTATAGGCTCAGTCTGCTCTGAAAACCAGCATCATGTCTCTTCTCACCTCTAAATCCTTTCTGTGAAGAGAAAATTCATTCCGAAGCAAATATTCATCAGACATATACCCCTGCCAAGTACTGAGGTAGTTGTTGGGTATATAGTGGTGAACAAAAGAGGCTCAGTTCCTGCCCTTATGGCCCACATAGTCTAGAAGAAAGAGTGAGCATCCTGCAGTCACTATTCAGATGCATAGATGTGAGTGCTGATGGGTGCTTCTACTTTAATTGAGTGTATGAATGAACCTTCTTTGAGGAGATCCCTGTAAGTGAGATCTAGGGGAAGATAGGTACTAACAAGGTGAAGAGAACTTGTTGACAGGGAGAGAGGTAAGCATTGCATGTGGGAGGAATTCCACACCTCAAGATCCTGAGATCCTAAAGGAGGAAGAAGCTTTCCAAGAACCGAGTTAATTGGTATAAAAAGGTGAAGCTGAAGAGGCAGGCAGAGAGATCTTTTATTTGTTGAGTTAGGGAACACATGGAGGACAAACAGTGGGAGTAGAGTTTTAAGTCTTGGAGGGAGGGATGGAGAGAGAGAGACAGAGACAGAGACAGAGAGACAGAGAGAGACAGAGAGAGAGAATCATAAATGATCTCATCAGAATACGTCTCTTCTCTTAAGTCCTAAAATATTTTTTCTTTGGCTCTACAACATTACAGACTATTAATTTCTCTACTCAAGGGGAAAATTTTTATTTGGGTTTCTCAAATGAGAGCATTGAAACATGTGTTATCTTTTTTCCCTGAGTATATAACCTGCCTTCTTGTCAGACCACCAAATGCCCTTCTCTCCATATTTTGGACAGACCATTGTGTTTCTGTCTTAGGAGCAGGCTTACTGGCAATGATACCTGGCATTGCAAAAATCCTTCTTAAGCTTTGTTTAATGCCAGAGATCTCACATGCTTTCAGATTCTGGAGAAGTGCCAAACTGTATTCAGAGATTAGAAGATGATGTCTGTAAGCCTAATCCAAGCTGCCGTTTCAGATGAATGAATTGTTTATGCTGCTGAAAAATGTCCAGGGTCACTTGGGGTTCACTTTTCAGCCTACAGAGTTTGGAACTATTGGACTTTGAGAATATCAGTCAGATAACCACTTTGTTATTTGTACCACTTTGAGGAGAGTTTGTAAGAAATTTAGCCATTCCTTCTATTCATCCCTGAAATATAGCAGCAGACTGGTTTACTCTTAGCTTTTCTGATTTGTCTTTGGTATCTAAGACTTTAGTGGGAAATTTGGTTTGACACCATTTAGAACGATGACCTGTGTTAGTATCCTGCAGTCCATGACTGGGCAGGTCATTTAGCTTACGGCTAAATCCTTAGTGTTGTGCCTACATCTCTCCAGTCCCATGATAAACACACTTATTGTCAGGCACAAGATTATCCCAAACTATGGGTAATCTGAAAAATCCTGTGATGCTCTTTGCTCTGCCTCTGCAGTCTAAGATTAAGCTGTGAGAGTAGGTGAGTCCAGATGGTATGCAAGTAATACCCAGAATAAGAACCTTTGAAAAGATTTGGCTGTAGTGAAATCCTGGGATTCCAAGCCTGTGCCTCTGGTGTGTGCAGCCTGCCCCGGATCTTCCCAGGCAGTGTCAAGAACTTTCTCTTGCTGCCAACCAGACTCCCAGGCTGTGAATGTGTTCACAGGGCCTGGTTCTGGTGATACAAAGGGCACATGGTGCCAGCCACAACACTGAGTAATGCTGGGAGGTGCCTTTTAGAACAAACAATGTGGGTGAGCTCTGCAGAGAGGGAATACCTCTGGCTTGACATTTACATCACTGAATTATTTAAATGAATGTCAATTAGGTAGAAGAGACTTGCCTTTTCTGCCAGGGTACTTCCTGGTTATTTGCACAGACAAGTGTAAAATACTTGGTGTCAGATAGGATGCTTCCTGTCTAGTCTGTGAAAATGAGTCACAGAATGTGCTTATCCTTTCCCTGCCTTTCCTTGATGTGCTGTATTTATTTCAGGGGCTGAGAGATTAGATGTTCACAGTACCTCACCTGGGACCTTAAAAGGGATTTGTGATCACTTGTCTCAGCCCCCCACCTCTCATGTCTGTGCTAAGCAAATTAACAAGGACCTATAGTCAAGGTTATTTTTAAGTTTTAAGCAGACTCAAGCAGAATCTTAAGATCTGAGCAGAATCTTGGGCATTTGGAGCGACCCATTAGAATTGAGAGTATTAGATATGTATGTGTTGTTACCTTAATTTTAAGCTTTGTGAAATTAGTAATACTAATTCAGAGAGTTCTTGCTCCCTTTTTTTTGTTTTTGCTTGTTATTTTGGGGCTACACCTGGCAGTGCTTAGGGTAACTCCTGGCTGTACTGCTGGCTGTGCTTGGGGGACCATATATGATGCCAGGGATTAAACCCAGGTTGACTGTGGGCAAGGCAAACCCCTACTGCTATATATACTATTGCTTTGATATTGTATTTTGGCATCTCTTTGACTAATTTGTTCTGCTAGATGAAGTTCTTCAAAGAGAATTTAATTTGTGTATGTTTTTAGTGAATATAAATTTTTGTTCCAGTGTGCATGTGGGTAGATATGGCCATTGATATTGTGTTAGGAATTCACGATTTCACTTTTATTTGGTCACATTTGAAAAAATAGGTAGGGGCCGGAGCGTGGCACAAGAGGTAAGGCGTCTGTCTACCTTGCCCACATTAGCCTTGGACCGACTGCGGTTTGACACTCCCCACCCCCCACGTCCCATATGGTCCCCAAATCAGGAGCAATTTTTGAGTGCATAGCCAGGCGTAACCCTTGAGCATCATTGGGTGTAGCCCAAAAACAAAAAAGAAAAAATATATGGTTCTTTACTGACTAGTTATATGGTAATGTACAAAGTAAGATGTTAATAAGCAGAGGAGTAGGAAGAGAAGTTGGTAAAGGTTTTATACTGTTCCTGCTCTCTACTTAGATTGAGCTCGTTGGTCCTCCATGTCAAGACTAAATGAGTTATTTCTGTTTATTAACAGTTTTCTTTTTTCTCTACTCTTTTTTTCTTTTTCAAACCTCAGTGTGGAGGGGAGGATCTTCAAACCATGGTTTTTGAAATCTTACTGAAAGTATTTCCAACTTAAAGAGAGTCAGAGACAAGATAATTGTCAGTACGCAACTCTACAGGCAAGATATAAAAAACTGTGAATAGCTTTTAATAAATGAATGGATCTCTTTAATTTAGCCTACAGTACCACAGGGTAATGATCTGATTAATGATGTATACCCCATAAACTTGTGTATACTACATAGTTGGGTATAGTTGTTGGATTTTACTAAACACATTATACATTTACTTGAGGATGCTCACTTCTATCAAACTTCTTTCCTTTTAGAGTCCAAGCATCATTAAAGCAATTTCTATGGCTTGTCAAACATCAGACCTCTAGGAAAGGCAGCATCATTTTTTTTTTTGCAATTGTGAATCTAGGACTTAATTTGGAGTCAAAAATTAAAAAATTAGATCATAGTTTACTGAGAGTACATTAGAGAAATTATTACTTACTTAAAAATCCGACATTAGAAATAAAAGAACTTCGAAATGTCATTAATTCTTTGTTACCCAGGTCAGCTATTTTTAGAGGCTCTAGGATTGAGTTCTCCATAGTTTGGAGTTACTCATTTAATATTGTTATAGTGGATTGCAGATACAGAGTTGATTATTTCATGGTCTTCAATCCTTGGTTAGGCTATGAAGAACTATTGTCATTTTACTCTAATGTCCCGAGTAAATTCTTCCCAAGAGTAAACTCCCCATCTCCATCTCTGTATCAATAAATAGATATGGAATGAATTGGATATATGTCTGTGGATATGTTGACTTAAAGGTATTTAAGGTTTTAGAATTAATTTTTTTGTGTTCCAATTTTAAAGAACTTATAATACTGCAGTTTGAAAATATAGTCTTTTAAATTCTCTGCTTTAGATCAGGAACACATTCGTATGACACCATTGACTCTTTCCTTGACCCCGCCCATCCACTTTCTCCAATGAATCATCACCTGTTGGTAGCATAGTTGGCAACTCTCAGCCCAGGTTTTTGCCATTCAAGAGTACAAGCATGTCTAGACTCCTTAGAAATATTATCTTTCAACTTGCTTTTGGCAAGTATAAGCCTTTTGCTGGATTATGTCAACAGACATAGATGTTTCATACAAATAGATTGGTACTAGAATTTCTCTAGGCAGGGAAAATCAGGACTATCTTTTGGCTCATTAAAATTTTTGCTCATTAAAAAGTGTCTGAAGGCTCTTGATTCTCTGGGGTGAGACTGGTGACATACATACAGTGTCAGTGGCTATTTTGGATTTTCTGCTTTCAGGCATGTCTTTGCTCTTGGATGAGCCCCTTGTGGTTTTCAAAAGAACTAGCAAGTCAATTATAAATAGAAAGCTTCTGTCTGTGTGTCTGCGTGCACTTACTCTGTGGGACGAAGCTCCCACATTACAGTGGGCAGTGAACTATTTTTCACTTCTTTGAAGAGGGAAGAAGAAAGATTAAGAACACCTTTTTTTCTTTTTTTTGACATAACCCACATCTCTACACACACCCACACAAATCTGAGTAAATGAACTTGACATTTTCAAAGACCTTACCTTAAGGTCTCCTCTTGAATGCACAGTTACCCGACCTGCTATTTTAAGAAAGCTGCAGCTCTGTCTCACAGATAGATATTGCACAGCGGGTTCAATGGTTGTCAGGTAGCCCTTCTGTGCCGTGCGCAGGAGCTCTGGAAGCTGGATTTCCTCGTGTGGACAGTGCTTCCTTGAAAGGGGGCTCAGCTAACTTAATCACTGGTCTCTAGGACTTGGTTGTTTACATTCCACCTTCTCTTTCCTTCCTTGCTCTGGAACCAGCAAGCCTGAACTAATTCTAACAAGGAGGGGAATAGAGTGATATGAAACTGTAAATGAATGTTTTCAGCACGAGGCAATTAGCAAATCTGATAAGGTGTGCTTCACTAATGATATATTTCTGCGTTTTTTTCTTTTTTCATTCCACCCTCCACTCACCAGGTGTGGGGTACTCCTTGGGTTCCACCTGTTACCTTATTGTTGAAACATTGTTCAGATTTCTTTTTAAAAGAAAATTTTCTTGTGACCTCATCCTTAGTAATTATGACATTTTTTTCCGACCAGTCAAATGTGTGAAAAAGTAGCTATGAGTTTCCATTATAATCAATGTAAAAAATGTCAATGATGCTATTACCGCAGTTATTTGGTATGAAAATGGTTGAAGATGAGACTCATTGCAGACCATTTAGCTGTGTGTGCATGTGTGCGCCTCTAGCTTTGAGTTTGATCTCTCTCCCCCCCAAAAAAAAAATAATCAAGTGAACAACAACATAAAAAAGACTATGGGAAAGGTTATTCTGGACTAATGATATTGAGACTATGAATTTTTAATTCAGGAGTAGTCATCTTTATTCTTAGTAGATGAGTGAATTTCTGAAGCAGCAGGTAATGCCAACAACACTATTAGGCCTTGTGTTGTTGTTTGATGGAAGTTTGTAGAGAACTAACAGAAAAATGTATTAATGTCTTGTGTATTTTTGTTTGTTTTGGGGCCACACTTGGCAGTGCTCAGGGGTTACTCTTGGCTCTGCATTCAGAAATTACTCTTGTCAGGCTCAGGGGGACTATAGGGGATGTCGAGGTTTAAACCTGGGTTGGCTATGCATAAGGCAAATGCCCTACCCACTGTGCTCTTGTTCTCGCCTCTGGCTGCTGTATTTGTATCTTTATTATTACTATTTTGAAAAACATAAAATAGAGATGATGTACTTCATGTTCTAGTAAAACATTTTGTTTTGATGCAAAACATTGGAATTAATGTGAATCCATTAATCAAAAGGTAATATGAAAACTACAGTAAAGTTCATTTTCAGAAACCTCTGGACAGATGTTTATTCTAGTATGACATGAGTACACAATTTATATATAAAATACATGAAAAATATAGAGAGTTGTGTTAATTATTTGGTGGTTAGTCAAGTGACGAAAATGGGATAAGAAAGCATTCTGGTTGTTGATACTGCATAGCCCTGTTTTCTGTTCAGTTAATATAATGATCTTAGAGAAACAATTTTCCTCAATGGAGCTAAAATCTATCCAGTGATCTTTTTTCCCTTCTTCTTTTTCTTCTTCTCCTTTTCCAGATGAGAAGCCCAAAGCAAACCCCAAGCTTTACATGTGTGTGTGTGAAGGCCTGTCTTGTGGGAACGAGGACCACTGTGAAGGCCAGCAGTGCTTTTCCTCCCTGAGCATAAATGATGGTTTCCATGTCTACCAGAAAGGCTGCTTCCAGGTCTATGAGCAGGGGAAGATGACCTGTAAGACACCGCCGTCACCTGGCCAAGCTGTGGAGTGCTGCCAAGGAGACTGGTGTAACAGGAACATCACAGCCCAGCTGCCCTCTAAAGGTTCTCATGGATTTTTCTATTTCTAGATCAAGAGTCTTGTTAGTATTGATACGCTGTGGGTAAATTGGCACAAGGCTTTCTTTCTACTCTTTCAGGCACAGACAATAGGTGACAAGGAAGAGAGAGCTAGGTGAAGGAGGGGAAGAAGATACAGACTTTTGGAATCTGAAAGAGAAATGGACATAGTTTAAAAAAAAAATCAAACAAAATGATGCCCACTCAGGGTGGCCTGGCTGACCTGTCCTCTGAGCAGTCAGGATTAGATGGAGCCCTGATGTCATTACTCATTCTGTGATGTGTGTAGGGAGGAAAATGGAACATAAGGCACTGTGCCCAGTGGGATGCCTTTCCTTTGAAGAAGAAAAGCAAGAAAGACTCCCTAGCATCTTTCCCTATTTCTGAATCTCAGGAGACTAGTAAAATTTACAGGCAGATAAGATTTCACATGAACACTTCTGTTTATATCCAATACTCTCTGAACTTTATCCAGTATGGATTCTCAAGGATATGAAAATCAGTCCTCTCAGATTTTCCCCCCTAACTTGCCCTCTCAAAGACCTAATAAATATTAGCATACTAGAGTAAAAGCCAAATATGATCTTGTAATGTATAGTTTATTTATTTATTTTTAATACTGGGCCTTCCAAGTAGTGCTCAGGAGCTCCAGGAGGCCCCCCTGTGATTGATTCTGAGCCAGAAACTGGCCATTGGTTCAAGGTGAGTGCCAAGTTGCAGCACTATTTGAGCTCAGCCGTGCCAGGAATCATCCTGTGGAATCTTAAGGTGCCAGAGATCAAACTGTGGCAGTTTTTTTGCAAGGCAAGTGCCTTATCCTTGTACTATCTCTCTGGCCTTCTATTTCTAGTAAGCACAATTACAATTAATTTTGCAATCACAAAAGTTAAGTAATAACTCAAAAAAAAAAAAACAAAAACGGAACAAAGAGATGACTAGAAATATCCACTGTCAAGCCAGCAAGGGAGAGAAAAAAATGAAAACAAACAAAAATACTGACCATGAAGTCAAGTTTCAGCAGTTTTTGAAGTGATGTTGAAGCTCTTAAGGCATATACAGAAGATTATATTCTGATCAGTAGAGATAATTGTATAATAAATTAAGAGTTTTAATAAGTTAAGAGTTTAATAAAAAAAAAAAAGCTCATGTATTTAACTCCTTGCATGGCATTGATAGCTTTATTCAAATTTATGTTAAATTGAAGAAACGTTTGCATTCTCGGAATATATATCCATTATATAAAAAGATATTTACAGAGCACTTTTAGATTCTGAGTTGTTGTTGAAAATTTATTTTATTTACTTAAACAATCATAATTTAATTAGGGACGTACAATATTTAACTTTTTATTTTGTTATGTCATTAATTTTACCCTTTGTGCAAATGATATGTGCTATGCTAAATCATTATTTACATGCTAAATCATTATTTTTATTAGAATTTAAAGGCTGCACAAAGAAGATAAAAGATTTACAAAGGTTTATTGGATAGCTGAAAGGGTATCCTTGCATGGCAAAGTATAAGGCATTTGTGGGAAAGAACAAGTTGGAAACCTAGTGTGATAAAGTGCCTGAAATTTAGAAATGCTTATTTGGGAATCTTTCACAAAAGGATCTTAACTTGATTTAACTGATTAGCAGGAGGAAAAATAGCATTAATATTAAGTATATGCACAAATGTTTGAAAAATAACATTGTCTAAATGAGAGAGCAAAGGAGCAAATCATGGAATGAATGTTTCCAGTATGTTGATGAACACTGAATATGTGGACATGTGGACAAGAAGAAACAAAAGAAGGAACAGAATTCATGTGACAAGATCAATTAGAACTTTGCAATAAGTACCCAGTTGGGCTTTAGCTTGGATGGGATTTTCTTAGGTAGAAAGTACAGCATGTAATATCTATCTGTGAGGGCTTGGTGAAAAAAAATTTGTATAGTTAAAATTTATGACAATATAAGTAATATCAGAGGTTGTAAAATACTTTGTATTTTAATAGCACTTTCATATACACATGCATGAATACTGTTGGTTGTCCATAAAAAATATATTTATTTTCGAACTTCACTTGTTTCTAAGTGAAGAAATGATTAAAATGACAGTGACATCAGCCAGTTGTTAGGATGTATTTTGATTTTAAAACACTTTGTGACTTTGAGACATTTGAGTACATATGAGTATTGGTTATCTTAAAGAATTAAGAGTGATCCTTACAGTCAATTATCCTTTTCTCCCCGTTCTCCAGGGAAATCTTTTCCTGGCACCCAGAATTTCCACTTGGAGGTTGGCCTCATCATTTTGTCTGTAGTCTTCGCTGTGTGTCTTCTAGCTTGTCTACTAGGAGTCGCTCTCCGAAAATTTAAAAGGCGCAACCAGGAACGCCTCAATCCCAGAGATGTGGAGTACGGGACCATTGAAGGACTCATCACCACAAATGTTGGAGACAGCACTTTAGCAGTGAGTTTGTGACCCCAGAGAATCCCAAGCAGAACATTGGTAACTGAAGATGCTTTCTTATTTTAAGCGCCAGTGCTAACCTGCGTCAATAACTACCTGGTGACTGTGACGTGCACTCAGACCACCAGTGGCTTACCCCCCAAGGAAGTTTATACAGCTTATACTGTGTTGTCTCTCTTAAGAGAGAGCATTCATTTTAGAAAAACGGTTATGTTGAATGGGGGAGGGATTTGCTAGTTTTTTTTCTTGGCGGTTTAAGGAAAAGGTGTATGGAGAAGGGTTGCCTATAATTTGGGCTTAGAGCTTATGGTATTCTGTAATTCTAATTTTAGCAACAAAAGTGCCTTTTAAATAAAAGCGCCTTTTACTTAATATTAGAAATCAATTTCTTTTCTAGACATTTTCAACACCCTGTAATTAAAGGCTTTAAAACTTGACATCCAAAAAAGCAGCTGTTCAATTTTTCATGCTCTGGTGCTGCCCCCTGGTGGAGTGCAGTTATTAGGTTAAGCCAGTGCACCTCATGGGGAGTTTAGATTTTTGTAGTAGACAGCTAAGAAAGTAAAGCAAACAAAACACCAAATCTAGGTGATATTAATTTTAGAAATATTTTTAACCTATTAAAATATATAGTGTTTAAATATATAATCATAAACTATTAGCAAAATAGTTTGCTTTGCTTTGCCGTAAACTAAGCTTAAAAAACCTGGTGTGTACTTTATACTTAAAATTTATATCAGTCTAATTTGGGTGCAGTTCATTTTGTTAGTGTTTGAATGAACCTAAGTGTAGCTGAGGATTAGGACCCATCATTATATTTAGACATTGTAAATTACTCTTGTGCACATGATAAAGTGACACTTTCTTGTATGGGGAAATATATAAGTGCTCATTTTAAAGTAAAAACCTTTAACTTTAAGTGAGAGAAGAATGTTTACCATGGAAAGTGCCAAAGGGAAAAGTTGAAAAATTTTCAAGGGATACTATACTGGATCTGATGCTTCTCTGAAAGAAAAGAAGAGCATCTTAGACAAGTACTGGATACAGACACAGCCAAATTGAGGCTCTATTCGTGACATAATCTGATGAAATGAGAGATAATCAAGATGAGAAAGAACTTTCTAATGTGATTCAATAGCTTTTCATGCCATGATTCTTGATCATTCCATCTTGCATTCAATCTTGTTCTAGAAAACAAGCTTAAAAGTACCTGGTAGTTCTGGGGCCGGAGTGGTGGTGTAGCAGTAGGGCATTTGCCTTGTGCGTGTTTGATCCCCCGGTATCCCACATGGTCCCCCAAGCCAGGAGCAATTTCTGAGCACAGAGCCAGGAATAACCCCTGAGTGTCACTGGGTGTGACCCAAAAATAAGCCCCCCCCCCATAAAAACCAATACCTGGTAGTTCCACAATTAATCCTGCCCTGAAATTCTCTTTTGCCTTAGTAGTCTTTGTAGCTCATGTACTACTTTTAGACCCAACTACAGCAACTGTTAACATTTAAAACATTTGTTGCAGACAGGGAAATAACTTTTTTCCTTCCTCTGACCAAGTGTACATTTATACATATGTACATATGTGTATTCATACATATAATTGTGCATGTTGGTGTTAGAAATGCTTTTTTAGTTCTCTTTTGCCCCTAATAGATTGTGATACCGCAGGACTAAGAAAAGAGGATAATATAAGGCCAATCCATTAAATAAAAGGTAGAGAAATCCACTTTTTTGTTAGATATGCACTTGGAAATTTATTTCAAGTCTCAAGACTAAATGAGTTCAGTTAATAGCATGAACATGTGAGGCAAAGTTTTAGCTAAGTAAGAATTTTTAAATAGATTAGTCAGAATCTTCAGAACTGCAAGCTTAACTAGTTACCATGGGCAATGATAGGAATATCTTGTGTAAATTACTATTTAAATAGCTTCTGTAATCTTGAGAGAGGAAAAGAGAGTATGTCATGATAGAGGGATGTGGCAAACAACTATGTTTAAAGCAAGTTACTAGCCTTTGGAAGCAGGTTCTTAATAGATTTTCTTCTTATTTTACACTGTAGGATTTATTGGATCATTCATGTACATCAGGAAGTGGTTCTGGTCTTCCTTTTCTGGTACAAAGAACAGTGGCACGTCAGATTACCCTGTTGGAGTGTGTCGGTAAATCTGTTTTTTTCTTTCTTCACCAGTGATTTGAGACTCATTGCTTACTGTGGTTTTTGAAGTGGGGTGTAACTTGGATAATCAGCCTCTTCTTTGTGAATTCTTTTTTTTTTTAATTAAATAATTTTTATTTTGACCAAAATGGATTACAAATCATTCACAGTAGTATTTTAGGTACATAGTGACATTGAATCAGGGGCAGTCCCACCACCAATGTTGTCCTCCCTCCACCCCTGTTCCTAGCATGCATTCCATATCCCCCGCCTCACACCTCCAGGGGGGTTGCTGCTAGTATAAGTGGTCCCCTTTGTGTGTAGCTTGTTGTAGATTGGGTTTCGATTCGTTGTAGTTGGCTTTGGATTTGGTGTTTAAGTCTGATCGTTTTTTTATTCTACTCAATGTTCATATACCTGTTTGGTTTTGGTACCCTCCATTATTCCCCCCTCAATTTGTGAGGCAGAACACGATGGTTCAATTTATGTGGTTCTGTTTGGAGGGAAGAAAAAAGAAAGAAAAAGGGGAGGGCAAAAATCAAACAAGCAAGAAACGGGAGGAGTCCTTCTAGAGGCTATAAATATCAATTTAAGAGAAGGGAAAAGGAAGAAAAACATAAAAAAATATATAAAAAAAATCAAACTAAAGAACCCGATAAACACCACAGAATTCTTATGGAACTTTAGGAGATGTAGGATAGCCATGTGGCATACTTTTATCTGTTCTCTGTGTCTTACATTAGAGCACCTGGCCTTGCTAAAGTTCTAGTTACTAGAATCTTACTACTAGTTTTGTATGGAAAAGACTAGTCAAGGGACAGCAATAGCACAGTGGGTAGGGCATTTACTTTCCATGCAGCTGCACAGGTTCAGTCCCAGTCATCCCATATGGCCTTCCAAGCCTGCTGTGAGTGATTTCTTAATACAAAGCCAGGAATAACCCCTGAGCACCACTGGGTGTAGCCCCCAAACAAAACAAGACAAAAAAGAAAAGCCTAGTCAAAAGCTTTCAGTTGAAAGTAATGATGGGAATGCTTGAAAAATGAATTGATAAGTTTACTCCTGATATAAAAATATTTCACGATCTGAAGTAGTTTTTTAGAGAACACACTTGTTTATTATGATTCTGTAATTCCTCTCAGTTTTCCCCTTCCTATGAGTAATGTAACAAATTTCACCAAACCTGTTTTTAAGTGCTTTATTTAAAGACGAGCCATATTTCTCCATAGAACATACTTATATATAGAGGTATAATCATAACATATGTATAATTTTACTTTTAAACTCACATTAAACTCATGAGTCACTAAAAATTTAAAAGTTAATATTGTTTTTTAAAGTATTGTTTAGCTGTCTATTGAATCATAGTTTTAAAACTATAACTTGAAAAAGTTTTTGTACATTGTTTTAACTGCTGGAAATAATTTGCTGGGAATTGGGGTGTCTGGACCAAAGTTTGTGATATGCTTTAAATAATTTTGATTGTGACCAAAGTGAATTATGAATCTTTCACAGTAATATTTAAGGTGCATGACAATGAGCCTTAATGACAACTTAGTGACAATGAATCAGGGCCATTCCCACCACCAGTACTGTCCTCCCTTCACCCTTGTTCCCAGCATGCATCCCATATCTTCATCATTTGCCCACCAGACTACTAGTGTAACTTTCCTCTTGTGTATAGCTTGTTGTAGATTGGCTATCTATTCTGTTGTTGTTGACTTGGGTTTGATGTTTGAGTCTGATCATTTTTTTATTTCTACTCAATGTTCATATGACTGTTTGGTCCTGGCACCCTCCATTTTCTCCCCCTCTCAATTCATGAGGCAAAACTAGATGATTCAAATTATGTGGTTCTCTAGGGAAAAAAAGAAAAAAAACAACAACAAAATCCCCCAAAACTGGGAGGTGCTATCCATCTAGAGGTGCTTTTTTTTTTTTTTATTTTAGTGATTGATTTCATAGATTGCTGGATTGCTCTCTAGGAAGATGGCATATATATATATACAGATAGATATAGTTTTGTATATATAATATATATAGCTATCTATATTACATATGTAATTGGTATTTTTTTATTTGGATTATAGAAATGCATAGGGGTTAAGGCACTTGCCATGTATACAACTGACCCCACTTTAGTTCCTAGCACCACAAATGATTTCCTGAATACTGGCAGGAGTGAGCATGCCTGGTGTGGCTAAGCCCCATCCTCTCTTCCAATTTTTGTTCATTTCTTTTGTTTGGGGCCAGATCTGTCATTGCTCAGGGATTACTTCTGGCTCTGTATTCAGGAATTAGAACTGGTAGCCCTGGAGGGACCATATGGAATGCCTTGTTTCTCTCACCTTTCTGAATTTACCATTCACTGTGCACCATTCACAATGCAGCTCTAGACCTCCAGTCATCAGAGATTCGTCCCATTCATCCCATTGGTCTTCAAAGCAAAAGAGATACTTCACTTATAAAATGCTATTAGTGAAAAGCTATTATTATTTCATAAGCAAAAATTAAAAAAAATACATGCTATTGTATAGACATTTTCAGCCCATTTTTCAAATAATGTTAGTTCACTTGTAGCATTTTTTTTTCTTTGCTTACTGCAGAGGACATAAATAAAAGTAGGACCTTCAGTTAAAGTAGTACTTTTCAAATAGTTTTTTTTTTTTATATTCATGTGGTACAGTCCTGAATAAAAGTATGATAATTTGCTTTGATAGTAAATTATTCTACGTTTACCACGGTAGGAAGTTGAGTTAGATCTTTCACTTCCAGATGATCAGCAAGCCCTGAAATTTCAGATACCTTTGGGATCTCCTGTGTCTGGGCTTCCATAGCCAGGACATTGGGGGGCAGTTTTGCTTCCTTTTTGAGGGACTTTCTTGCAAAAGGTCACATTTGTAGGAAGTATTTGAAAATACAAAAAGCAGGGCCGGGCGGTGGCGCTGGAGGTAAGGTGCCTGCCTTGCCTGCGCTAGCCTTGGATGGACCGCGGTTCGATCCCCCGGTGTCCCATATGGTCCCCCAAGCCAGGAGCAACTTCTGAGCACATAGCCAGGAGTAACCCCTGAGCGTTACCGGGTGTGGCCCAAAAACCAAAAAAAAAAAAAAAAAAAAAAAGAAAATACAAAAAGCTTTAAAAACCATTAAAGTGGTTTATTTTAAAATTCTAAATAAAGACATTATTTGACAAGTTTGTAGTAATATCAGCAGTTTCTGGGATATTTCCTGGACTATTTCTCACCTTTCCTAAAGAGACTGTGAGGACAATAAATCAAGAGATAATGTTGCCAAAGGCAAGAAAAGATTAGAATACTTCAACCTACTGATTTTGTAGATAGCAGTATTCTATTTATCTTAGCATTAATGTTTGTTTAGGGCTACACATATTGAGCAATTAATATGAAAATGAACCCTGCACTATAGAGTATTTTTATGATCCGGCAGTGCCCATAATGACCACTTGCTGACCACACTTGACATTCTTTAGGATTTGTCATATGATTTAAAAAATAGGGACTTTGTTTATTGAAATAGGATTTAGATTGAGCAGCTTTGATTATACTTCAGGTGAGTCACCTGCTCAGACATGCCTCATTGCTCTGTGTTTGGGTTCTCAGTGGCTTAGTTTTTTTTTAAGCAAAAAGCTGTGTTCCTATAGATGCAGATGGTACTCGCAGCTGCTTATTACAATCCATGATTCCCAGCAGCCACTTGCCTTGACAGAAAGCCTGCTGCCCAGCAAGTTGTAGCTCCTGCTGCATTGTTATCTAGGTGCCTCATATGTCTTTACCCTTAATTATACCCATGTTGATCCCCATAGTCTGGTGGTAATTACCTCCTCTTCCCAACTTCCCTGATCACCCCTTCCTATAATTAAAGCGAATAATGGAAGAAGGGGCATGCAGTTGACAAGCTGGCAGTGGTGTTGTTGCAATAGAAGGGGGTATGTACCCAAGCAGACCAGAACACAATTTGAATCAGCAGTCTTAAAATGTCATTTCCAAGTGACTTTTCCCATGTAGCCCCTTTGTGGCATTGCATGAACTAACCAGCAGACACCCGTGACTATCTGGGATTCATTGGTAAAGACTTTGTAATGTTCCCTTTGAAATAGTTCTTGCACTGTTCAGTCTCTTGTGGGACCTGGCAGTGGGTGCTTGTTCACCTATATTCCTCCCAAAAGGGTGATTTTGTTGTTTGTATGGTTTTTGTGTAAGTCCTATTGAACACACATCTCCTTCTTTATGGGCTGCTTTGTGAAATATCTCAATACATATGTAAGTTCACAAATTGGACTCAGAGAAATGCATATGTTCACCTAGTATGGAGGATCCAGTATTTATGAACTAAATACTGCTATTTAGTTTAGGTACATGTACTTTTTGTTGTTGTTTTGGTTTTTGGTATACTGAAATCTAATAACTTGTTCAGTTGTCTAAGTTTTACTCCTGTGCTTTCAGAAATCAGATGGGTTTTTATCTTTCTTAAGAAAGGGTAATCTTTCTTAATAAGGGTAAAATTTTAAATTAGCAACTAATGTAAACAAATACCGAAGTGGGTATCTTTATCCTTACAGGGTGGATGGGAGGGTCTGGTTTCCCCCTTAATTTTGACTCTTTACAGTGGAAAGATGGTGGTAACTTGTGTTCCTGAACACAATTTTTAGATTAGTCAATGTGTATGAGTAGTCACCTCTATGTTGATTTCCACAGGGAAAGGCCGGTATGGTGAGGTGTGGAGGGGCAGCTGGCAAGGGGAGAATGTTGCTGTGAAGATCTTCTCATCTCGAGATGAGAAGTCATGGTTCAGGGAAACAGAACTTTACAACACTGTGATGCTGAGGCATGAAAACATTTTAGGTAAGTATGAAGATAGCTCCTCGTGAACAGCACAATCCTGTTTCTCTCCTTTGATTGGGTGTCTGCAATTGGGTCAGTGCCTCCTGGAAAGTGGTATGAAGATCAGCATCACCTGTATTGTCTCATTTTCTCTTGATATAAGTTTCTTGTTTAAGTCTGCAAATAAACTAAACAGAAAAGTCTGTATGTGATGAGAAGGTAGTCATTACTGCTAATTCTTAGCCTGTAGGTCTTTATTTAAACAGCAGAAATTTGCCCCATATTGTTCACTTCCAGGCTTTCTCAGGCGTTCTACTTACCTCACCCTTTTTTGAATATTTATTACTTGAATCAAATTAAGATCTTTGGACGATTTCCTAGAGATTCACAGCTCCCAGGGACATCATAATTAAATGCACATTCCCTCAAACGAGGCATAGTTTTCAAGCCCAGATTTTCAGAGGGTTTTAAATTGTATAAAATTTAGCGCACATTTGGAAACCGAACTTAGAAATGTTTGTGAAATATGTGAAATGTGACTACAAAAGTATAAAGGGTAAGAATAGACCTTGTGCCCACTGACTTCTCTATTTTTGAAAATTTCCCCCAATGAGTTCATACTAATGCATACATGCTGAACACAGCCCTGTTTCCTCAAGAATGGCTGGAAAGCTTATAGGGAATTTGGAGTGTTGTTTACATCCTGGCTGTTGGATTAAGTTAGCTTTATAGGTAGGCTGTGTGTGGCTACAAATTATTTCTATCAGTTCTCCCTATTTCAGCAAGTAGTAGTTTGACACTTGTCCAAAGCTTTGCTTTAACAGTATGGCAGCATCTTCCATCTCAGAATTATTTCTGTTTCTAATGTTTTCTTCCCTTTTTTAATGCCTGGGATCCCAGCCATGTTTTAACCCACTTTGTGTTTCTACTATTGGTCTCCTCTATCCAAACTTTTTTTTTTTCTACATTGTGTTGTTATTGTCCATTGGGAAGTAGAGAAACTTCTGCTCATAGTGTTCATGATGTCTCTACATTGCCTGCAACATTTATGGCTGCTGAGCCTCTCATGACAGAGGCCTTTTATCGGGTTCCAAGGAACCTTTCATTCTTCTTCTATATGTGTCCACTCAAAAGTGCCATTCCTTAAATTGCCATAAAGATTCTAATCTGTACCCTTGTTTTATATGTTTATATATATATTTTCTGTTTGTTTTGACTTTGTACCATACTCAGCAATGTTCAGGGTGTACTCTTCACTTGTTACTTGAGGGGGGTCCATTTATGGTAGTACTCAGGGGACCATGTAGTATTGGAGATCAAACTTGAGCCTTCCACATGCAAAGCATGTACACTAGCTATCTTCAACTATCTTGCTGGCTCTGCTCATCTTGTTTGTTCCTGTTTACCTGCTTTTTGAATATCACCCTCCATCATCCCTTCCTCTGAAGACAACCATGCCATACTTATTTTCTGTACAGTTTTTCATTTATTCTTCGCCTTGACCCTAAGAGAGGTAGGTACTCTTATTTTCCCAGTTTTAATTGATGAGATAACAGAGTAGGGGCACAGGTTAAGACCACCCAGCAGGTAATAGTAGTAAATAGTGGAATTGAAATTTATGCCAGGCCAACTACTGCTTAACTATAGTTCTGGGTCCTTTACTGTAGTCATAAATATTAGAATATAGAGGTAATAGGGCCGGTGAGGTGGCGCTAGAGGTAAGGTGTCTGCCTGGCAAGCGCTAGCCAAGGATCAGGACTGCAGTTTGATCCCCTGGCGTCCCATATGGTCCCCCCAAGCCAGGGGCAATTTCTGAGCACTTAGCCAGGAGTAACCCCTGAGCATCAAACAGGTGTGGCCCAAAAAACCAAAAAAAAAAAAAAAAAAAAAGATAGAATATAGAGGTGCTTATGAGCCTGTTGTCAGACTTGCCCTTGAATATCAGTTTTTCCTCTGACACAAGAACAGACAGGTTCAGCAAAAGAGAAAGCATTGGTTGTGTTGAAGTGCACGAACGTTAAGAAGTTTGTGAGGGATATGGGGAGGGCTGAGAGATAATAGATAGGGTTTATTTATTTATCCCTACATGCTTGGCTAGCTTCAGGTCCCTGATTTGATATCCGGCATCACTGTGTGTAGCTGTGGTGACCTCTAACACTTCTGGGGAATCCCCCAAAACTAAAAACACAATCCTTTCACAAAATAAACCCTAAATCCCAAACAAACACCAAAAAGGAAACATGGTGATTCCTGACAGTACTGAGGAGGCCCCAAATGACAACAGCAACAACAAAAATCCCCAAACAAAAAAGGAAGCATGTGAAATCTGAGTCTCACCTAAGGAAGGGTGTGTTCTGGCATCCACTCTCATACTTAGTTCTTGTATCCCTGCTTTTGAGGAAAATGACCAATAGAGGACATGTCAAGTAGCACGTGGAAACCATTCCTTATCTTTTGCATTCACACCAATATTGTGGAATGCTGTACTCTCCACCTATAAATACTTTACAGTATGATCAGGTGATCGTGAATTGCAAAGCGTCCTCTATTTCTTCTTACTTAAATATATGCTGAAATTTAAATTTCAAGGCATTTTGGTCCCTTTTCATAATACTGTTCAATGATGGACCTTACTCTACATTGTCCTTTTAAGTAAGAAAGCACCTAGAAATGTACTACCCTTTTTTGGTTTTACTTTTTTCCCTACTTTCTCAATTTTCAAGATGTTGAAACTTGGATGTTGTTTGATCATTTTTTTTTCTTTCAAAAGAGCATGTTATATTTTGACTTTTCAGACAATCACCCCCCACTCTTCTTAAAATACAGAATTAAATCACATACATATGCAATACCTATCATGTGTAGATAATATTATATATCTACCTATAAAACCCAGGGCCCTCATTATTAACACTTTTTTAAAACTACTTAAATAGTATCCTTAAAATGAGATTTCAGCCCACCTTCTAATTTGTGTAGTGTTGATGTTTATATTCCTTAGTACTATGGAGCTTTGTGGTATGGAGGCGTAACATTTATCTGATAATTTGGAAATTGATTTCTCTCTTTGGCACTTTCAGAAGTTCTCTGTGTGAATTTCACCTGAAGTTCTATGTCTCTGAGCCTTCGTTTCCATATTGTTAACAAGAGGCAGTTCAGTTAATGCAAGAGTTTCATTCCAGTCTTATTATCTGGAAAAAATTTATGTAACACAGAACTCACCTTTTAATCCAAGTAGGTGTTTAGCTCACTCAGTGAGGTGAAATGTACTATTTTTATGTAGCTGTCACTACCATTCCATTTTCAGATCTGTTTCATTCATGTTCTAGGCTGCCCATGGACTTAGGAGGTAGCTCGATAGAAATCTTTTCCTATGTGCCTGGCCCCCAGCACTTCCAGGCCTAAGCATAGGTGCCTGTAAATTACTGTAAGAGCAAGACTGTCAATCCTGCACTTCTGGTCCAACTAGCCCCTTGACTCCAGGGCCCGAGAGTATTGCCAAGGAGAAAAAAAGTAGAAGCAAACAAAATGAAGCTGCCTAACTGTATAATTAATCCCAACTTCTCAAGGCCAGCAGGAAGTAGAGAAGATGGCCCAAACACCCCCTGTGTGCTGGGCCTCACTTTGCATGTAATAGTTCTTTTGTTCTCTTTTGCAAATGTAAAAATCAAAGTAGTGATTATACATGACCTGAGAGAGATCACTCGGGATTGTGGCCCCAGTGAGGGATCCCAGCAGTTGGCTCTGGGTTTTGATGCACCCAGTATGATGCCAAGTGTGCTGCCCTGTGGGTGGCCTCACTCCACAGCTCTTAGGGATGTACAGGTCCTCGAGAGCCATCATTGAGCTGCTCACCGGGATATGATGAATCTCACTTAGGATTTGGGTTTTATTTTTGCTCCTGAGGAAGTTCGGAAAATGACTTGGGTTAGGTAGGGACTTGAGTCTGATGATTTTCTCTGTTGATGACTCATCTGGTTGCTGTGCCAGGGTTTTAACTTACTGGCACCTCTACACAAAGTTCAAACATCCCTTCAGAATGTCCCAGGGTTTAAGTGCAAGTGCCACTTAATAATTTACATTGAGGAGAGAAGGTTTTATTTTCTTTCTGTATGTTTAAAAGTTATTTTTTCCTGAGGATCTTCAAAGTGAATTTTGACTTCTGCAGTTGAACATTACACATGATTAACAGGTTGGACAGAATTCTTCTATAAGACTGAAGGGACCTCTCAGAAATTGAGAATAAATATGTGCTTATATACTTAAGTATTGGGTAGAGATATCAGGTTATGCAAATTTATTTTGAGAGGGTGCTATTATTGGAGTATTTATTTTTTTTAGAAACTTACTAAAGTTGCATTTGATTGGGTTTAAATGAGAATAAAACCATTTTATTGAGTAAAATTAACCGATGCCCAATACACATTTTGTTTCTTATAGCCACACGTGGAACCCAGGGGAAACAGCTCAGAGGCAGACTGGAGGAGGAATGTGACTTTAGGAAATAGATCTGAATGGCAGAGAGGAAAGGGATACAGGTAGAGGAATACTATTCAGTTCATAGATGTTCCTCAAGGAACATGTTCTGTGCTGAGTAGAAGTCAGCTTATATGTGGGCTATCCAGAAGGAAAAGGAAAAATATGGTTTCTAGAGTTTGGAACTTATGACCACTGCTGACTATGAGGTTAATGATCTAGCCACTACTTCCTTTGTGTAGTGCAGTGAGGGAACTGCATGTGCATGTACAGTATGATACACATAGTAAAGACACAGTCAACCTTAGCTGCTCTGTGCTTGTGGACGGTGGCAAATATAGAGGATTCCCTTTTATTCCAGAGCCTTCCTATGCAGGATGAAGTGTAACAAGACAGCTGATACCCATCTTAGAGTTAGTAACATCTGAGTGACCCTTGGCATCTCCTAATAGTAATGTAATATATTTTAAAAAGATTATAATGAGAGGTCAAAGAGATAGTACACCAGATAGGGCACTTGTCTTGTACACAGCTGACCTAGGTTTGATCCCTGGCACCTTGTTTGGTACTCCTTGCCTCAACAGGCGGGATCTCTTAGTGCAAAGCTGAGAATTAGCCCTGTGTCACCACCAGGTCTGGCATAAAGAACAAATAAACAAAAGACTCTGAGTACCCTCTTGCTGTTCTTTGGAAAAATAACACAGGAAAAAATATATGCGAAAGTAATGTACATTATATATAAAGAATTATGCAAATGGGAAGCATTTTGATTTATTTTCCTTTTATTTTGCATTTTCACAAGTCATTTAATTTTTCTAAATTCATATCTGTCTTTGAAAAACATTTTTCTTTTCTAATTTAAAGGATCAAGCTTTACTGTCCATAGGCTTATTCACGTAGTTATGTATATGGATAAAACCAGTAAAGTACCTCCAGCAGGAGAGGGAGAAGGAGAAGGAGAGAGAGACAAAATGTCTGCCACAGAGGCAAGCAGAGAGAAGGGAGGGAGGGAAATTCAGGATATAAGTGATGGGAAATGTGCATTGGTGAAGGGTGTTGTATTCTATTTGACTGAAACTCAATCATGATCAACATTGTAAGTGTGAGAATAAAACAACTATTATGAACAACCTTGTACACTATGATGTTTAAGTAATTTTTAAAAATAAGAAATCTATATCTAAAAATAAGAGAAGAATAGGTATGAAAATAGATCATAATTGGCTTGGAAGTGCCTCTGAATTCTTAAGATGCTTTAGTGTGCTCAAAAGTTTCCTCATAATGTCTAGAAAAATCTCTTCCTACCTCTATCTATATTTGCCAATTGTCTTTCTCTTCCTCAAGACCATTCCTAATGGAAGCCTGCTGTATCATCTGGTCTGAATTCTGATTCCCTATTTGCTCAACCTGCCATTGTTTATGTGTATACAACAGTACTTTCCACATTCCTTTTTTTTTGTTGTTTTGATACTCTATATATCACCAACTAATACAGCCTTCTTGATTTCCCTGTGTGGTTAACTATTATGGTGTTTGATATATTTAAAACATTGATGGAATTATTTAATAAAAAGTGATGTTTTAATATAAAGCAATAAAATAGAAAATGTATAATCAGGAGAGTGTAAATGAGCTGCTCAAGGCTCCACAGCAAATCAGAGGCAGGGTAGGTAATTGTATAGAGGTTCTAGGTTCCAGGTTTTGTATTATATTTTGAGTAGCTGATAAATGCTCTGTGCTTGAACCTTCAACATGATGCTGCTGGCACTTATTCTGGGTAAACTCAAAGATAATACTCCTATTTAAATCTTCATCTGATGCAGTGCTTCTCAGTTATTTTCTGCCATGCCCCCTTAGAAGAAGAAAATATTTTTCACGCTCCCTGCGCCACTGTAAATAGTATCTTTATTATAAAAAACTTTAACCTGCAAAACAAAAATATATAAAATTATTTGAGCTGACTTTTTAATCAGAGGTGATATCTGGATTAATGGCTACAATGAGCACATTTTGCAATGCATAGCTTTTCAAAGCGGGGTTTGAAGCAGGACACAGCAACTCTCAGCTCCAGAGACATACAGAGACATCAACATGGGGCTTAGCTTGTTATGACAGTGTTTGCCGAGGTCAAACATGCCCCCCTTTATGGAGCCTCGTGCCCTCCTGGGGGGGTGCACCCCACTATTTGAGAACCACTGATGTAATGTAAAATATTCTTCAAGGATAGGATAATTTTACTGTATAAATTCACAATAAATGTCCTCGTTAATCATGTCCTTTTAAAGAAAATATTTTTCCCTCTGTTGAATCCTCTGTAAATCTCCTTTCATAGTAGTTAGTTTAATTACTTTCTGGGTTTAGACGATTTCTACTGTACTACAGTTTTTCTATTTGTATCTGCTGAAAGAGTGTGGAATTCTCATCTGTCTCTTAATTTTTTGTTGCTCTCTCCAGGTTTTATTGCTTCAGACATGACATCAAGACACTCCAGCACCCAGTTGTGGTTAATCACACATTATCATGAAATGGGATCGTTGTATGACTATCTGCAGCTTACTACTCTGGATACAGTTAGCTGCCTGCGAATAGTGCTCTCCATAGCAAGTGGTCTCGCGCATTTGCACATTGAGATATTTGGGACCCAAGGGAAACCAGCCATTGCTCATCGAGATTTAAAGAGCAAAAATATTCTAGTTAAGAAGAATGGGCAGTGTTGCATAGCAGATTTAGGTAAATTTTTAAAAATATATTTTAATTGCTATTTCTCCCTTTGTTGTATCCAGTCTTTAGCCAAATATTTTGTTATGAAAGATAACAACTGTAAGAAATTAAGAGTCAACAACCATATACCCACTACTCAGATTCTCCCATTAATATGTTGTTACTATTCTTTCTACTTGTTTGTGTTTTTGGACCATACCTAGTGATCCCTAGGCACTCCACTCAATAGTTACTCCTGGTAGATGTCCATATGAGGTGCTGAGTATTAAAACCAGATCAACTGCTTGCAGGGCAAGAGACTTACCTATTGTCCTCTCTCTTTAGCCCCCAACTACTTTTTTTTTTCAGCCACACCCAGTGATGCTCAGGGGTTACTCCTGGCTATGCACTCAGAAATCACTCCTGACTTGGGGGATCATATGGAACGCTGGGGGATTGAACAGCAGTTCATCCTAGGCTAGCACTGACAAGGCAGATGCCTTATCACTTGCACCACTGCTCCCCAGCTACTCTTAAGTTTATCATTTGTCATTATCCTTCTCTCTTTTTATCAAATATTTTAATACTGGATACATTTCCAAGTATATTGCCCTGCCTACTGAAGTGCAGACTTTGGTATTCACACTAGCATCATGCACTTGTTCACCATTTTCTTTTTTTGTTTAAGTTAAATTTTATGTCATCGATAAAGTTCACAAGTCTGAAGAATACATACTCATGCTTATATCTTGTACATTTATTAAAGTCCATGAATGTATGGACTTTCCCATTATATTAGAAGGTTTTGCTTTTTTGGTTAGCATTGCCATTGCCCTTTTGCCGAACCAAGCACCATGACTGCCTTCTGGTTTCACAAACCTTTGTCAAGAGTAGGTGATTGATTAATCTGTGGAATCAACTTAAAAATGGTTTCGAAAGTGGTTCTTCTCTAGGGAAAAATTATTCATCAAGAAAGAGGGATGTAACCAGTTTATCCTTAGTTCTGCAAGGCTCTCATTATTATGTATTAGGATAATTGTCAGTGTAGCTTTAATTATATTGTAAATAAGACCATTTTTACTTATAATGGCATTCTATATAAAGTTATGTTTCTCTTCACTTGAATATTGGCTGAATAATTATGCTAATGAGAAACTAAGTTTTAATATTAGTTATTCATTTTGTTGCATTATTGAGAATCTTACTGTACTTGACTAAAATAGTTTATGTTTTATCATTGCAGTTTTTGTTAAGGTCATAAAATTTTAGATAATGTTATATCTAATTATGAAAATGGTCCCTTTTATTTTTGTTTTTAAATAGAGACTTGCCATGTCAGGACATTTCTATAAACCACTTTGTTTAAAAATTATTTTTCCAAATCAGGTTTTCATGTTTGAAAATTATTTTTACAGTGTTTTTCAATTAAGAACAGAAAGTTAGGATGGCATTGAAAGAACACAACTAGCTGTTGTGTGGGGACTGTTACTTGCCTTTGGGAGTCAGGATGATTTAGTGTTTCACTATTTACCTTTCGTTTCTATGCATTTCTTTTCATCTATCTGTTTCCCTTTCCTAAGTGTTTACCTGCTAACTTTGAATTCAGAAACTTGGCATTTGATACAGTGCATTATACTTCTGAACTGTTTGAAACTTTTATAATGTTATTTATATTTATTATGTATTATTAATGTTACTGAAAATAACTTGTATCTTTCTCACAGGATTATTGAGAAATTCACAAATCATTATACATGCTTAGTAAATAAATGATCATAAATGCTTGAAAAACTCATGTCATATCTGCTGTTAATATTCCAGTGGTCAGGATAGATAAATTAAGGAAGCAGCTAGCTGGCTTTATTTTATATTCAGTGAAGGAGGTATAGGGGATGGAATAGTTTTATAGTAAGTCCAAGCAAATAATTGTACATTTCTTTTAGCATAAAGTATTCCAGGTATCTACAGAATATATGAATTTTTTAAATATCTTTATTTAAGCTCTTTGATTACAAATATTATTGTAGTTGGGTTTCAGTCCTGTAAAGGACACTTCCCCCCTTCACTAGTGCAACATTCCTATCACCAATGTCCCAAATCTTTCTCCTCCCCATCCCACCCCTGCCTGTACTCTAGACAGGCTTTCTACTTCCCTCATTCATTCACAATGTTATGATAGTTCTCAGTGTAGTTATTTTTGTAACTGTACTCATCACTCTTTGTGGTGAGCTTCCATATATGAATTTTTGTAAGATCTGATGTATTAGATTCAAAGTATAGGGCCGGAGAGATAGCATAGCGGTAAGGCATTTGCCTTAGATGGAAAGGACGGTTTTTCAAATCCCAGCATCCCATATGGTCTCTGGTACCTGCCAAAGATGATTTCTGAGCATAGAGCCAGGAGTAACCCCTGAGCACTGCCGGGTGTGACCCAAAATACAAAAACAAAAATACAAAGTACAAGAGACTGATCCTATAAGATCATAATTTCTTTCATTTTTAACTTTATACCCAGAGATTAAGGGTCACTTATGTCATATTCTATTATTAATGCTGCAAAAATATCAGCTACCTGTTGATTTTTCTTATTTTTCTTACTTTTATTATAAGATAATTAAAATAGGATAGAAGTAACTAATAATTTTTCTTATCCATATACCTAAATTCTACTAAAATTATTAAAATGTTGCCTTATTTATTTTATGCATGTTTATGCATCTGTGGCCATGTATCTGCTAACCTATTTGAAAATAAGTCAAAATTATCATAACAGTTCTAAATACTTAAAAATATATTTTTTGTATATTATACTTAAAGTTATTATTTAAAAATGTAGTTTAGAAACTAAAGCACAGCTGGTAGCTGCCTTGCACATTGCTGACCTAAGTTTGATCCCCCAGAATCTCATGTTTTCCTGGCTAGGAGTGATATCTGAGTGCAGAGCCAGGAGTAATCCTTGAGCACTGTTGGGTGTGGCCCCAAACCAAAAACAAATAAATAAACAATATAACTTAATATTTATTCTCAAAAATTTTCAGGACAAATGCCAGATAGGGGTTGGGAAAAGGAATAATGACAGAAGAAAGTGAAAGGAGAACCAGTCTTACTTAATTAAATGCCATTGTTAATGTCTGCTAAACACAAAAACTGAGATAGTATACGCTATTTCCCTACATCATACAGACTCCTTATCAAACATATGCAAAGTCACTTTCTGGGAAGAGAAGCATTCTCACTTGGTGACTTAAAGGCTCCGTTGGTGATTATTGGGTTATAAAGTTTTAATAGAGGTGCTTGCTTCAACTTGGCACTTTCTATAATTTTGTGTTGTTTTTTTAGTTGGTCTTATACTTCAACAAGTAATTCCGTTGTCAGATACATTAGGCATTTATTTGTGTATTATGCCCTCTCCACAAATCTATGAGGAGTGTCAAATTGCTCAAGAATTCCAGTGAATGATGGTTGAAGAAAATGCTCGAAGGCCATTTAACTAGAGGTTAAATTGAGGTCTCATTTAGTGTTTTCTGAATGCATCACTGTTGGGGAAAAGGCTGATGGGTTTGGTCATCATTAATGATCAAAAGAGCAGCTCTTCCTTCAGCAATGGAGCACTGCCTATAATAGTCTTCTCTTTATGTAATAATAAATTACCTCAAATTCTCTGTCTCCCACTGTTTGACATTTTTTACTGCACACTAGAACTAGTGGGAGATACAGTGGAGCTTGAGAGTTTAATTTGCTTCTTGTTAACCTACTTTCAGGCACCCTTTTATCATGAGTCTGTTTTCCTATGGAGTTCAAATACTGGATTCATATTGGTTTTTTTCACCAACTTTTTGTCTAACAGGTTCATGTATCAATTTACTGGACTCCATATATCTGGCATTAGTTCCTTCTGCTCTTGGCAGAAGTCATCTCAGTGGGCAATTTAGTGTTGTGACATGGGTACCACAAGAGGGCGCATTTGATCGGGGCTCATTTAAAATTCCTCAACAACCTCGATGAGAAAAGAAATAAGCCAATTGACCCTTGTCTTTTCTTTCTTGTAGGCCTGGCAGTTATGCATTCCCAAAGCACCAATCAGCTTGATGTGGGGAACAATCCCCGTGTGGGAACCAAACGTTACATGGCTCCTGAAGTTCTAGATGAAACCATTCAGGTGGATTGTTTTGACTCTTACAAGAGAGTTGATATTTGGGCCTTTGGACTTGTTTTGTGGGAAGTGGCCAGAAGGATGGTGAGCAATGGTAGGTGTTGACTCTGAATATGCTAAATCCTCTTTATTTATGTCTTTATAAAGGACAAAAGAACATTTAAGTCCACATTATTCCTTGAATCATGCATGTCAAGTTATCCACATTTATATTTAATCTATAGGTGGGAGGTGGAATGCAGTGACAATACTTTTTGTTTGTTTGTTTGGTTTTGGGTCATACCTGGCAGCGCTCAGGCATTATTCCTGGCTATGAGCTCAGAAATTGCTCCTGGCAGGCTTGGAGGACCATATGGGATGCCGGGATTCGAACCACTGACCTTCTGTATGCAAGGCAAACACCTTACCTCCATGCTATCTCTCCAGCCCCACAATGACAATACTTTTTAAGCCACACAAGAGAATATAACTATTTCTTGCCTTTCTTTTACTGATCTGCATTTCTTTATCCTTCTGTCTTTCTTATTATTCTTTTCACTCTTCTCCCTTCTAATTTTCACAATGGTATTTAATATAAGGAGAATGCTCATATCAATTCAAGATACAATTTGATTTGTTAGAGAGCTACTTAAACTTGGGTCATTAAGAAAAGGCTCAAGTTATATATTAAATTCATTTCTTTGCAGATCCACTTTCTGAATAAGTGAAGTTAAATTCAGAAGCCCTGAAAAAGATTGAATAGTTGGCTTATACTGGTCCTCTTATAATTTTTAGGATCATCTAATAGTGTTGCCTCACAATTCAGAAAATTGAGGTTAATCAATTTAAACCTGTGTCCTCTACAGTAAACTCTCTTTGGTCTTTGATATATCTAAGTCAGTCACAAAACAATGTTGAACTTTACTGTAAGTGCATTGTATTCTGAAAGCACTTAGTATACTCTTTCAAATTATACAGGCCGCACATGTCCACAGAGTGATTATTATAGCAGAATCTCTTGGAATTGACTAAATCAATCTCTTTATAGTTTTACAACTGGAAATCTTATTTCACAGAGACATTGTCCGAAATTATTCCAGGAAACAGAAGAAAATGCCACATTCATCAATTATTAATACTATATTTCAAAGATATTTTTCCCTACCTGTAACACATTAGAATTCTAGATTTGAAGGGTTTTTTATGTTTGGTGTATGTGTGTGTGTGTGTGTGTGTGTGTGTGTGTGTGTGTGTATTTTTATAAAAGTACATAAATCTCTTAACATCTGTGCCTTGTCTTACCTTCTTCTGATCTTTTTGCGTAAGAATTGAGATTCTTAGGAAAATCCATAATGTTCATGAATAACACAAGAGCATCTTTTTGTGAGGGAAGTGGAATGTGCATAATTGAAGACAGACTTAATGTGTAGTAATTAAAATGGCTTGCCTTCCTGGTAGTTCCCCTCCACTCAACTGCTGAGTTTGTGCTTTAAACAAACAAACTAAGTGTATTAAAGCCAGCAGTTCAGATTAAACAGAAACATGCATACATTGTAACCTGGCAACTCATTTTGAAGTACCTTTTGTTTTTTTTTAATGGAATCATGACTTTTTTTGGTAATTGTTTCTCAATCCTTGAAGCTACTGACTTGCATCTTGTGCCATTCAAATGCCTTAGGAACTGTTGGCAACAGATTGTTTTAGCTGATTTATAGTGTTTTGAACTTTGCCTGAAAATTGCGCATTAGCTTCATGTTTTCATTCTCCTTTCCTCATCTTTCTTGAGTACTGAGAACTGAAATTTTTATTCTTCTTAGTTTATCTTAGAAAAGCAAAGGAAGGCTTTCTGTTGTACTAGAATGTGTGCTGGGAAATTGGCCAACAGTGCAGATGAAGGTAAGGGTCTCAGCACACAGTAGAGCTGTTTCTCAATGGTGGGTGTCCTGAATGGTGCCAAGCAAGCATGTATGATGAAAGCTGCAGTTGGCAGAAACTTGAGGTTGGGACTTTGTAATAACTCATCTTACAAACTCATTCCTTGTGTCACAAGCATAAAACCAGATGGACTTTTAAAGATCATCTGTGATTAATACTAGTTTGAAATTAGAATCATCAATTTAAAATTTAACTCAACAACTGGTAGTTTGCTTGGTCTGTCTGTTTAACATTATATTTGAAAAAAAAATCATGAAGCATAAAAGAAAAGGAACATTTTGGTATTTTTTGAGGAATATATTCCATGAATATTCATATGATTATAATACACAGAAAATTAGTTTATCTTAAGGCCAGAGAAATAGTACAGCAGAAAATGTGCTTGCATTTACATGGCTTTTCTCCGTTTGATCCCAAGTACCTTATATCGTTCCCTGATCCTTCCTGGAGTGATCCCCAAGCACAAAGCCAAAGCAAAACTTGGGTGTGCCCCCCCCCCAAAAAAAAAAGAAAAGAGAAAGAAAATTATTATATCTGAATTCAAATTTTGAAGTGTGTGTGTGTGTGTGTGTGTGTGTGTGTGTGTGAGAGAGAGAGAGAGAGAGAGAGAGAGAGAGAGAGAGAGAGAGAGAGAGAGAGAGAGAGAGAGAGAGAAATATGGTATAAAAATATGGTATAAAGCATTAAGGATCATGCCTTGCATACCAGTGACCCTGGTCCTGTCATGGCCCCCAAGCAGTTTGGGAGGAGCCTCTGAGCATTGCAAGATGTGGCTCTATTATTCCCAGTTCGCACTCAGCACAGCTAGGTTGGCTTGAATGATCTGTACCCTTTTGATTCTCTCATTAAATCATGGGCCCAATTGGCTGAAAATCATAGGAAGGGACCCCCAGGTCTCTTAAGCACTGTTTGCTAGAACTTTCCAAAAAACTATTTTTTGCTTAAAATTTGTCTTATTCATATTAATATTTTAGTTGTCATTACTCCCAAATAGGAGAAATAATATGATAGAGAAACATTGCTTCTACTTACTTTAAACATTTGTATTTCATTTTTCTGCTTTTCTTTGTCCTCATGTATGCTTATTTACATTTCAGGATAATTGATGGATTTCATATTGTAGAATCCTCTTTGTGTGTTTTTATGTTACTTTAATGTCTGTTCCTATTTTAAATGTTCACATAATGTTTTTATTTATGACCAATCTCATATATTAGACATCCTGTCTCCTCCTGTTTTCAGCTCTGTAACAATATCTTTGTTTGTGTAACTTTTTTACTTGGGGAATTCTTAATCGAAATAGTGATAGAGATTTGGTACTGGGGATGTGGCTCAAGTGGTAAGTCACTGGTTTTAGTCCCCAATATTTCATTTTCTGAGTGGCCCCATCACTATCATATGTGCTGCATCCCTCCCTCCCCAACAGTAGCAGCAACACAAAGGCATTATTTTATAGTAGACTTACTAGGCCAAAGTATATGGATATTTCTATGACTTGACACATATTTTCAATTGCTTTCCGTAAGATTCATACTAACTTAAGATATCCCTGGACCCTGGGGTGTGATATACCTATTTCAGTATCCTAGCAGCCCGAGGTATTGTCACTAAAGGAATATACATTTTTGAAATTATTGCTTATAAAATTACCTCATTTAAATATATGCATATCTTAGGAAGGCCATTATATTATATGTCCTTTGAGTTTTTGAGTTCAGTATAAAAATTGATGACCAGATAATTTTCCTGGAGCAATATCCTCAATTGAAGCATGAATATAAAAATGTTGCATTGCATTTTCATTGGGATTTTACTTTTGTTTGTTATTAATAAGAAACTTCATTCTCTTTCTGTACAGGAAATTAGAGTAAAATGCCCATTTTCACACCTGAAAATTTCTCATTACTGTCTTTTGGGATTGATTGGAAGGAAAATGGTTTTCTCCTCTTTCCTGTGTGAATTTTTAATAGGAACTGAGAGTTTTGCATAAGTTTCTCTGTATGTATATTTTCATACATGTATACTTTTCCTTTTAGGCTCTGGGATTCACTGTTAGTGGGAGTGTTAATGGCAGGGTTACATGCATATCTAGAATTTCCCCCCTCCACCAGAGTTTGCTTCCCTCCAACATTTCTCAGGTGTTACTTCCCCCTCCCCACACTTGTTGAGCTTGATTCTGTAGATTGGACCTATCTCTGAGTTCAGAACCAGGAGTAGGCCCTGAGCACCACCAGGTGTGGCCCCCAAACCATAAAAATAATATTATTTATTATTTTTTGAAAGTCTTGTATTTAGCCATTCACTTTCTCTCCAAGTACTGGTTTGTTTTTTGTTTGTTTCTTTATGTCACATTATTTCTTTTTCTTAGACAGTTCCCCAAATACTTTTCTTTGGTTGCCTGAGTTAACTTCAGTTTGAGGTAAACTTGACATGGTGATTCCAAAAATCTGTAGGTCTGGCATAATTGTAGATTTATCAAAGCCTTCAATATTCTTTCAAATATTCCTACAGCATTGGTCCCTCTTAAGTTTAAGACTTTCTCTAGCATCTCAGCCTTTGCTTTTATGCCCTGATTGGCCCCCTGTTTACAAAACTCAGTGCCACATTGCTCTAATAGTATGGCTTTCTACATTTGGATTTTAAAACTAATTTTAAAAAAATGAAATGATACTACATTATTATTGATTTAAGTATTCATCATTTTAAAAATCAACATATGTAATTGCTAGATCAATTTCATCACTGAGAAGTCCATTTCTGTTTACCTTACAGTTGATCCCTTTTACCCAATCTCTTCAAACCCTGTTCTTCTTTCCTTCTTTAACCACTAGTAGGTCCTGTGCCAGATATGTTATTTTTGTTCTATTCAGTTCACTCACAAGTTTCTGTACCATGTAAGAAAAATAATCCTGAATTTATCTTTCTCCATCACTCTCTGACATAACTTCACTAAACAAATACCTTTACATTTTCTTGTAAATTACAGGATTACCTCAATTACTCCAATGTACATTTGTATGCCACATCATTTTTTATGCAACTAACTGGTGATGGACAATTAGGTTGTTTCCAACAATTGGGTATTTTAAATAATATTATAGCAAACATAGATGTGCATTTATCTCTTTGAAGTAATGTTTTGTTATTGTTTTTCTTTGGGTAGCTGCCTAGAAGTTTAATAATTAGATTTTGTTTTTTATAATTTGGTTTAGGACCATACCTGGCAGTGCTCAGGAATTACTGCTGATTTTGTGCTCAGGGATTGCTTTTGTGTGCTTAGGAGACATTTGTGTACTGAGGATCAAACCAGCACCTTTTCCCAACCTTCTGAGCTATCACCTTGGTTTCCTCTGCATTTTGTTTTGTTTTGTTTTGTTTTGTTTTGTTTTGTTTTGTTTGGGGGCCATACCTGGTGATGCTCAGAGTTACTCCTGGCTATCTGCTCAGAAATTGCTCCTGGCTTGGGGGAGTGTATGGGACACTAAGGGATCGAACCGTGGTCTGTCCTAGGTCAGCCGCGTGCAAGGCAAATGCCCTACCGCTGTGCCACCACTTTGGCTCCTCCTCTGCATATATTTTAATCAGAATTTATTTTGTTGTTTTATAAAATCTTTTTTTGGGGGGGGGGGTTTGGGTCACACCCAGCAATGCTCAGGGGTTACTCCTGGCTCAGAAATCATTCCTGGCAGGCTCGGGCGACCATATAGGATGCAGGGATTCGAACCACTGTTCTTCTGCATGAAAGGCAAATGTCTTACCTCCATGTTAGCTCTCCGGCCCCTTATAAATTCTTTGTATATTTTGAATATTAACTCTTTGTCAAACATGCAATGTATAATTTTGTTCCATTCAGTATTTCATTTTGTAGAGTTTCTTCTACTCTGCAGAAACTTTTTAGTTTGCAAGTCCTGTTCATTTAGTTATGCCTTAATTTCCCTTTTTGTTGAGCATATTACTTATTTTATTCTGTATGTTATGACTATGGGTTACACAAGCCAGTGCTTAGTGAATATTTATGAATAGTGGTAGTGGTCAAATTTTATTCATTAGCATGTGGCTGTCCAGTTTTCTGAATCACATTGAAGAGAATTTTCTCATTCTATGGAGTTATGTTCCTAGTTCATTTGTCCTAATTAGTTTTCTATATATATGTTTTTATTTTTGAGCTATAATTTCTGTTACATAGATCTGCATGCCTGTTTTTATTTCTATATCATGCTGGTTTTGTTGATTTCTCTTTATAGATAGTAGGTAGATAGATAGTTTTATGTCTGATTATCTGAATCATCCATTTCTAGTTTGCTATTTGTTTTCTACTCTGAGGATTAGTTCTGTTCTTTATATCATAGTTTTGCTCTTTTCATGAAACACAGAGAATGTAAAAAAGATTTAGTTTGGGGACTGGAGTGGTGGAGCAAGCGGTAAGGCATCTTCCTTGCTTGCACTAGCCTAGGACGGACAGGGGTCTAATCCCCTGGCATCACATATGGTCCCCCAAGCCAGGAGCGATTTCTGAGCGCATAGCCAGGAGTAACCCCTGAGTGTCACTGGGTGTGGCTCAAAAACCAAAAAAAAAGAAAAGATTTTGTTTTGTAGTTCAAATAAGTCTTAACTGTGTGTGTGTGTGTGTGTGTGTGTGTGTGTGTGTGTGTGTGAATGTGTGATAGTGTGTGCAAAATGCCATACAGGCATTGAATCTGTGAACTACTTTAAGTAATATAGTCTTTTTAACATTATTCATTCTTGTAGAGTCCATTAATTTGTGTTTTTTATTTCTTTTAAGGGTGTCTTACAGTTTTTAATATACATGTCTTTTATACTCTTTGTTGGTTAGACTTATTTCCTTGACTTATTTCCTAGACTTTTTTTTATTTTATTTATTTATTTTTTTATTTTTCCCTCACAACTGGTGCTTAGCAACCCCAAGGCCACTCTTTATGATATTTTGCCAATCACTGCCACAATTCAAGAGCCTTCGAATACAGCTGCATATTTGCTTAAAGGATTAAAATGACATATTTAGGTGCTCATGTTATATACATAGACATTACTGTGTTTTATATCTTCTTTGGTTCTTTATTTTATTTTATTTTATTTATCTATTATTATTTTTTGTTGTTTTTTTAAATAAAATTTTATTGTGACCAAAGTGCATTACAAGTCTCTCGCAGAATTATTTATGGTACATAGTGACTATGAATGAAGGGCATTCCCACACCAGTGTTGTCCTCCCTCATCCCTTGTTCCCAGCATATATCCCAAACCCCCAGAATTCTAGTGTAACTGGTCTCCACATTACAGCTTGTTGTAGATTGGGTATCTATTCTGTTGTCGTTGGAGATAAAAAGGATAAGAAAAAGGGAAGAAAAAATTTGGTAGCAACTACCATAAAACGAAAGAAGAGAAAAAAAAATCTCCAAATAATAACCACAAGAGTGAAAAAGTAAAAAACTAACAAATTAAAACAAAACAAGAAAAAGAAGGGGTGTTGGAGGGTTTGGCATTCCCCCCACTTTTTTTTTTTTTTTTTTGCATAGACACAGTAAGCATTGGGGAAGAAAGGGAATTCTGTGGCCTAAGAGATTCAGTTGGTTCTTCATTTTAAATAAGATCTATGATCCTTTATCCTTCTCTATAGCAGTATGAAAAAAACTTGACGAAAACCTCCATATATGAGCTTCCTTTTTTTTACATTTAAACATCTCATAATTAAAGAAAAATGTCGGTAATTCTCAATAAGAGAATTCAAAAGCTCTAATTTAAATATACTGTTCATTATTTAAAATGTGAAGGATTTGGATTTGGAAATAAAACATAGAGCCAAATTCTCACCATGAAGAAGTGAATGATGACTGAGCTAAATTTTTTCCACTGTAAGAAAAAAATTACCTGTGTTGTTTTGGGTGAAATTAATTACTAAAAATAATGTTAAAATTATGAATATTAAAATTAAAGTATAATAGTTTTCAAATCCTTAAATATAAAAGCCTTTTGAAATAGTGTTTAAATAATTATCATTATCACTTGTTGAGCCTTTGTTAATGTAATGGTTTTATTATAAAAATTACTTTAATCCTCACACTCAAACTGCAAGCCAGACACAGCATTTCAGTTATGAATATTCTCCAGAGTACTAAAGTCAATTCTGAAAGAAGAATCTCTGATTTGCATGAATACTAACTTTTTCTTAAGACATATTTACGTCATTGACCTATCATCTTATTTAATTTTATTTTCATTGTATATAATTTGAAAAAAATATGTTATTAGTCATTCTTGCTTTGGTAAAATTGCATGTCTTTCTTAAACACGCTGAATTTTGGCTATGCTAGAGCACCTTGTTGTCTTGGGAATTGAATTCAAGTCAGATGCATGCTATGCATGTATCCTAACCACCAGACTTATCTCTTTGCCCAAACAATGTTTTGTTTTTATGATTTTATTGGTTTTCACAGAAAGGGAAAAAATAGAGTAAAGAAGAGAGATAATATCAAGAAATGAGAAAAGAATTGTGAATATGCAATTAACATTCATTCAGCTGAATAACTAATATTCAGCTAATATGCTTTTAATATCTAGGGTCTAATAAGAATTTTGTTGAGCAAATTTAAACATGCTCAGTTTAGTTGTATATATAATCATTATATATTGATAGACAAAGTTGCTCTGGTTGAAGTGTGAACTTCTCTAGGGCTCTGGTGTTTTGAAACTAGGTGACATTATCTTCTCAGAAGATAGAAAGCTTTAATTGAGTCATAAATGAAAGGAGAGCATATGGTTAGGAAGGCTATCTAATGAAAATGACAACTATACAATGATGCCAGGCAGAGGGAAGAGCTGTAGGGAAGCCATAATAACGTCCTGTTGATGGAGCTGTGAGAAATTCTGGAGGGGCTGATTTACACGTGTGTGGAGGATGATGTGCAGGCCATCAGTGGTGTGAATGGCATAGTTAGTTGTGATTATAATTCCTTGGTCATAATGGAATGCACAGGGAGGAACAATATAAAGAAATGTTACCTCAGTTTTCTCCCAAAGATCTGGCTGGAAGTAGTGGGTTTTGGTGAAAAGCAAGTAGGAAAGGTCTCAAGCCTAGAGATATGCAGGTTTAAAATGCCCCTGTCAAATAGGAAGAATCAGAGACACTGATCCACAGCACAGGTGCAGAGACATTATCTCAGGAGAAATGCCTTTTATTTTAGAAAGGCCATGCTGGTGGCATTTGATGCTTTTTGAAGTAGCATATTTATTGATCTGTATCCTTGCTTTGTCATGCTCATTTTCTAGATGTTGGAACTGAGACATGGTAGTTAAGGAGTTACCCAGAACCATGTAGCCAATTAATGGTAGACTTATTGGTAAAGATCTCTTTGCTCCAGAGCAAACTTTCAATTAGACATATGCCTAGGAAAAAACAATTGCATAAATCAAACACACATGCCAAATAGCGTGGGGGAGTTAGGTTATGAATAATTCCTTCGATTTCTTTCTCTGGGCCCAATTGAGTCACACCAGCTGCCTTCCATGGAAAAGCAAGGCCTGGCATTGTTCATGCTTCCTTGACCACTATTTTAGATCTCTTCTTTCCCTGCCTTCCTGTGTGCTCTGTTGTTTCTACCACTCATTTGGCACTGGAATACTGTCTGGTCTTAGTCACTTTTCCTAAATGCATGCTGTCCTTTTTGGTGGCTCATGACTTGGCAGTTGTTCATTGACTACTGTCTTAAAAGAACTTAGAATTCACTTAGAAGTTTTAGTTTGTTTGTTTGCTTTTGCCTTGGCTAAGTTTATCAATGTGGCAGAAATAATTAAAAAGTTATAAGTAATTTCTTTCTGTGACAATGCAAGTCATTTCATTCTGATTCTGATCTTCCACTATCATTGGCAGTGTGCACTCCTTTCTTTTTTTTTAAATATCTTTATTTAAACACCTTGATTATAAATATGATTGTAGTTGGGTTTCAGTCATATAAAGAACATCCACCTTTACCAGTGCAACTTTCCCATCATGATGTCCCAAATCTCCCTCCTCTCCACCCACCCACCTGTATTTGAGACAGGCTTTCTATTTTCCTCATTTGTTCACATTGTTATGCTAGTTGTTAGTGTAGTTATTTCTCTAACCGCATTTATTACTTTGTGGCAAGCTTCATATCATGAGCTGGTCCTTCCAGCCCTCATCTCTTTTGTCTCTGAGAATTATTGCAAAAATGACTTTTATTTTTCTTAAAACTCATAGATGAGTGAGACTATGCTGTGTCTTTCTCTCTCCCTCTGACTTGTTTCACTCAGAATAATAGATTCCATATACATCCACGTCTAGGAAAATTTCATGACTTACAGAGAACCCTTCCCACCCCCACTTCCAATTCTCCCCATCTCTCTACAATGGGGCTGAGAAGTAACTACCCACCTTTGCCACATTCCATCCACCTGCCTGAAAAGCCCTTTTCTAATGTCTTGTCCTCGTTTTCTAAATTTTGGCTGTCCTCTTTGGTGGCTTTGTCCTTGTCTCTGTCTTGCAAACTCTTTATCTTTCCCTCTCTTCCTGAAGCCTCATCTTCTGGAAAGCAGCACAGAGGTTGCCAACCTCCAGATATCCTTGTCCTTGGTACCACTCGTATTACTTTGTGGTTTCCTTTTCCCATTACTCTTTTCCTCAGCAGCAGGTTTTTGTTTATTTGTTTGTTTTAATTTCCTTTCTTTTTTGTGTGTGTTCTCAATGCCAAGCACAGAGTTTAAAGTACCATCATGGTTATTGAGTGAATTTAGGAACTTGCACCTAAAATATTTTGAGACTTTTTCATCTGTTTTTTTCCTGTTAGGATAGAAAGTAGGTAGTGGAATGGAAAAAGTTGAGATTCTTTTCAATAAGACTTCAAAGAAAAAAATGGAAAGGCTTTTATTCTACCTTTCACTTGACCAAAAAAAAATATAAAAGTCTTACCTATATTTTAAATATTTCATATGTTGATCTGCACAAGAAGGACATACATAATTTATTTTATTGGTTGAAATGTGTAGTTTCCTTAGCCAGCAGGAGTTCCATGTGACTGGTATTTAATCCCAGGCTTATTGTAGTTTGGAAAAGCATTTACCAGTGTCAGATGGAAATAATAATTAACTGGTGGTTGAAAATAGTATAACTAAGTCCCAGACATAATCAATTAAATGCTCTTTCATTTTAAACTTGATTCTTTTTTGTTAAAATCTGAGGACATTAGTTAACAGAGAGAGATTAGTAGTAGAGCACAGACCTCAGATGTGTGAGGGCCCAAGTTCCATCCCTGGAACCAACAACAATAAAAATATAAATAAAAAAGGACTAAGGAATATTTAATAAGATAAAAATATGGTTAATATTAATACAAGGGATCTCTCAGCTTAGTATGGTGAAATTTTTGGTTGAGATATCACTGTATATTGTTTCAAAAGTTTAGGCATGCTTAAAAAATATTATACTAAAAAAATTAACTTAGAATTACCATTCACATTCACATAACTTTTTCAATCCCAGCTGGCTTTTATATAAGATAATAAACAAAGTAAGCCAAGAGGTTATTAAATATATTTTCTGAAAAAATTAAGAGTTGGGATTGTAGAGTCTATTTTTTGTTCCCTACAATTCAAGTGTCTCGTAAAAAAATTAAAGATGTTCTTACATAATTACCTTGTAGGTCCAATCTAGCTGTCTTCTCTGTGTTGTCTTTTATTACTGGGAAAAAATTGAGTGCTCACCCCCCCCCCCCAGATTTTATTTCTTTATGTGTGTGGGGGGGTATTATACCCGACAATGATTTGGAGCTTTACTCCTGCATCATTACTTGGGGTGTCATTCATTCTTGGGGATAGTATCCTAGGCTCCAGCATGCAAAGCATGTACTTCAGCCTTTTGAGCTATCTCCTGGCCCCCTTCCACGGTTCTTGCAAGACAAATAGGACCTTTGAGTTACTATGTCTCAAGCTTTCTTCTACCAAACTGTTTTCTTATCCAATGTGAACCTGTTTATCATATTTCAGAAAAGAGGTCAGTGCACTAATATTACAAATGTAGTTATATACTCTGTATATATGTGTACATATAT